>NW_025765220.1:0-105000 GCF_003918875.1 Haliotis rubra | reverse complement strand
TACGATTACCCAAAACAAATCTCGTCAGAAAAATAGTCCGGTACAAAAGTGGAACTTCCGACAGCAGCCTGTACAGACCAAAAGTCATTCTATTCACATTGTTCACATGGAAGGCTGTTAGATATATTGCAGCATAAATCCATGCTAATACATACATTACATAACCATAACGTCATATACTAGTATTACTGCGCATGTTAAGTACACGTGAACCGAACCGGACTTGTCAAGTCATTCTTGCCTCTGATCGTCTGACAGTAGCTTGACAGGGATCGTGTCTACGCGGTAAGTATAAGTGACAGTTAATCAAACAAGGTTTGTTGTGATTAATTCGTGTTAGGGTACCTCTCAGTACGCGTTTCCGTGTTTCTACTGAAAGCAGACGACTTACTTCTAAGCGTGTTTAATCGGGGCAATGCATAAATAACACTCGACAAGGTGTTTCTACCTTACAATTTGATGGTATTTCGTTAACTTTTACTAAGTTAGCGTTACATAATGGATGGTGAAAGTTGTGAAATAACAGGTCCGTGTATCACTAATGAGGTGTCCACAACATGTGAGGGGTTGGTTTTGGGTGTGACGCGATCCACACTGCAAACAAGTGAGTGTGTGAACGTGGGCATGAACCCGGTTGTGGCTCATGCTTCACTGATTTCACGTACCTCTTCAATGCATAGGTAATGTTGTATAAGAGTTATAAGTCCCCTCAAGGACAGGGACTGGTAACTTGGGTTCTTCTGAATTTTCTCTTGTTTTGTTTTTGTCTCTAAATACTTGGAAAGAGTTCCTTAGGTACCCCCACCCCCGCCTATTTTTGTGATGAGCAAACACTATAGTTTAGCCTATAGTTTATAGTTAAAAATCAGGTAGGGGTAAGTAAGGATGCATAGGTAATGTTGTATAAGAGTTATATGTCCCCTCAAGGGCAGGGACTGGTAACTTGGGTTCTTTTGAGTTTCCTCTTGTTTTTTTTTATCTCAATACTTTAGTCCAGGGTACAGTGAATTAGTTTCTAATCCTGTTGTATCCTACTTTTGAAATCTACAACAGGTTCCCAGGTAGTTAATATGGCCTTGTTGCAGCCCCTATCCTACATCAAGCACCCCTTTACAATCAAATAGTTGGTTGGTTTGTTGTTTAACGCCACACGTAGCAATATTTAGCTATATGGAGGCAGTCTGTAACCAGTCTGGACCAGACAATTCAGTCATCAACATCATGAGCATCAATCTACACAATTGGGATACAATGACATCTGTCAGCGAGTCTGACCACCCAATCTGTTAGTCGCCTATTACGACAAGCATGGGTTACTGAAGACCAATTCTAGCCTGGATCTTCTCAGGTCAACACTCAAATCAAAGTATCAGGCCTTGATCATATTTGAACTATATTTTGTTTCAGAAACATATCTCAGTCTCAGCTCTTAGTCTTAGTTCACTTGTAGGATCCTTGTATGCTGTGTTGTTCAACCATGGATTAAAGTTTCACTTTGAACAAATAATCTTATGATAGAATAACTAGAATGTACCGACAATATTAAACAATTTCAAATAGAAATGCTCCTCAATTGCTGTCATATAGTAAGTCTTTATGTCGGGTGGTCAGGCTCTCTGACTTGGTTGACACATGTCATCGGTTCCCAATTACGCAGATCGATGCTCATGCTGTTAATCACTGGACTCATATAGCTGGAATATTGCTGAGTGTGGCGTAAAACTAAACTCACCCTGTCGCTCACTTTATGGTTTATTTGCATCTCCTTGTGACTGGTCGTCAATTGGTATGAGTTTTGACACCAATTTGAACAAATTCAGTTTATATCAGTGTGGAAGCTTGAGATGAAACTAACATGTGCAGTGACTTAACAAGTGTGTATCTTGATATTCAAGGATACGATGTTAAAACTACTTTATACGGTAACGGCAGCATTGAATAACTCAACTAATAGTGACATTCTTAACTCATTACAACAGTTCATTTCTAAAAGTAACCGCTTCCAGTGATTATCCCCTCAACATATATATTCAGTGTAAGACAAATTTTATATAACGTGATTTTCTACGTCAGCCCATTTCGTTGCTAGGCATAACCAACACCAGAACGAACATATTTGTTACTCAATCATATATCTGTTATGGTATTGTTCTTTTGTTGTCAAATTATTTCATTATGTATCCAGCTATTTGAACAATGTACTGGAGCGGCGTTTATATAAGCCACTAGGCTTGTTCGCCTATCCACTAATCCAGGTTTCTGCTTTAGCGAAATAAAAATATGTTTAAACCATGTGCAGTGATGCACATTTATGATGTTTATCACTTTGATGGTGCTGACCAACTTGGAAACACAATTTGAGCCACACTGGGATTCAAACCCATAATCACAGGATGCAACTCTATGTACAGACAACTGGGCCATTTATCCCACCTGAACCTGGAACTTGTGAAAGAATGCTGACAAGATATGTAGCCTATATTTCTGTTGGTATCTCTGTTAAGGTTAATAAAGTATTAAATGAAGGGAAATTTGAACATATAGTAATTTTTGTAGTAAATGGTATTGTAAGGAAATTCAAGTAAGTATAACCAGGCTATTTAGAATTGAATTGCCACAAGCATATATACTTGGCAACTTATCCGTTGGTTTATAGGTCTAAAAATTTTATGGCTCACTGTCAAGAAGAACCATGAAAATATGATATATGGCCACAGGAAGGGTTAAAACAACTGGGTATTTCTGGTTAGTCGAGTATACACTATGTTTATGAACATTTTGACAAATTTTGATTGAAATAATCACATATTTTTCAGTTGGATCATTTGTATTTTATGTTTAATGCATCAGTAGTACTGTGTAGTCCAGTGGATAGAGAGCTTGGCATTAAGGGAATAAAACAAGGACTGTTTGGGTTGGAGTCAGTAAATTGTGTCTGGGTTGGGTAGCCATGTTAAACTGCAACATGGTACCTCAGTGGACTTACACTAAAAAAGTGGCAGTAACCTCTGACACTGAGTAAAACTTCAGGTCACATCACTTCTAATGCCATACTCAGTTAGGGCTCTCACGAGTCCAAAATTTGGGACTCGAGTACTCGAGGTGTCAGACCCGACTCGGACCCGAGTACCCGACAATTTGGATGCTTATCTGAAAACAACATTCAAGCATACACGTAGCTGTTCCAACTTCCAATCTACGAATAATGCAACATGTATATGTGAATCCAAACGTTCCTGAATAAAGCAATTGATATTCAATGTCGATGGAAGTATCTATTACCTTTTTATTAAAATGGACTCCGTCCGTGCGTGCGTCCGTCCGTCCGTCCGTCCGTCTGTCCGTCCGTGCACATTTGTCTTTTCCGGAGCAGAACTCTAAAACCGTTCAATATTTCTTCACAAAAATTGGCACATACATGGATCTGGTGGTGTACTGGTGCCTTTTGGTAGTTTTGGAATTCTGAATAAAATATTTTTGGCGTTTCCATGGCAACAAGTTCGACTTTGACTGAAATTGGTGGTAGTGCTCTTTTCCGGAGCAGAACTCTAAAACTGTTCACTATTTCTTCACCAAACTTGGCACATAGATAGATCTGGTGGTCTACTGGTGCCTTTTGGTTGTTTTGGAATTCTGAATAAAATATTTTTGGCGTTTCTATGGCAACAAGTTTGACTTAGCCTGAAATTGTGGTAGTGCTCTTTTCCGGAGCTGAACTCTAAAACCATTCACTATTTCTTCACCAAACTTGGCACATAGATAGATCTGGTGGTGTACTTGTGCCTTTTGGTAGTTTTGGAATTCTGAATAAAATATTTTTGGCTTTTCCATGGCAACACGTTTCACTTAGCCTGAAATTTTGGTAGTGCTCTTTTTCCGGAGCTGAACTCTAAAACTGTTCACTATTTCTTCACCAAACTTGGCACATAGATAGATCTGGTGGTGCACTTGTGCCTTTTGGTAGTTTTGGAATTCTGAATAAAATATTTTTGGCGTTTCCATGGCAACAAGTTCGACTTAGACTGGCATTGGTGGTTGTGCTCTTTTCCGGAGCAGAACTCTAAAACCATTCACTATTTCTTCACCAAACTTGGCACATAGATAGATTTGGTGGTGTACTGGTGCCTTTTGGTAGTTTTGGAATTGTGAATAAAATATTTTTGTCATTTCCATGGCAACAAGTTTGACTTAGACTAAAATTGGTGATAGTGCTCCTTTCTGGAGCAGAACTTTCAAAACCTTTCAATACTCTGCTTCCACTTTTCTATATACACACCTAAATATTTGACATAATCATACCTCGTAGACATAATCATGAAGAGTATTTTGCCATTGCGGGGGATATTGATGACTTTGTCTTCTTGTTATTATTGCAAACAGAATGTGAAGGCAACGTAAGTGTCACTGTGACCCAGTTCTATCCGATCAATTATGTGATCAATATTCATGAGCTGGGCCGGTGATACCTTATTACGCCTGTAAATGCTGTTATATGATTGGATGTGGCCGGGAAAAGAAACCATTCAATGTACTTCTCTTTTCTTTTGGTTTTAAGTTTGACTGCACTTTCAAGATTATCTAATATTAATATGTCGTTGCAGTTAGGACATATTAGCAACTTTTAAACATTCACCTAGACGATAAGTCACACAATCAATTAACCTTAATCACGGTTAAAATGCGGCAAAACACGTTGCAAAGCTGGAAGATACATAGATGAAGCATTCATTAATTGGTGCTGCATTAGATACTAGTATCTTGTAAAGATGGATCGACTATGGAACTTAAAGAATATGTAAAACAGGATTGATGTTTATTTGAGACTTCTTATAGTGAAAACGTTTTGGTTTCAAACTAAAGACTAACCATTTATTAAGTAACTTCCGAAGCTCTGCTGAACGGAAATCACGTCAATGGTATTCATTGTGATTAAAACTTTCACTATTAAGGATATAGGTCTCCAAGTGTGAATGTTATGTTGAATGCGTATGTATGTGTTGATTGTTGAATATGCAACACTGAAATAAACTGGATAAGAACGACTGAATATCTATGTAGAAAACAAGATGTTCAAACATAGGTATAGTGGGCAGTGACAGTGATGCAGCCGTGAGTGGCTACGCTTGTCCATGCGTCCGTAGTTAGGGCCACGGCAGGTACTGTTTTGGGTACTGATATTTTGTTCTCCTTGCAAACTTCATACGACTTTATGAGGTAGTTGTGAATTGTCGCAGTACATGGGACCTGGTAATTTGGGTTCAATGGTTCACAGAAAGCCCTGAAACCCTCCCCTTTAACAAGACTTAATGGTCGCATATCCTTCATACCATTTCCTGTCAACAGGCTTGCGACTTTTGCTATCAAACTTACCAAACTGCCCCAGCGTTGCTTGTTGAGCTGGTTTTCTGTCTACAGTGCTTATTGTGGGTGCTTACAGGACAAATGCTTGCGTAACTAAGGGAAACGCCCCAAAGACGGCATTTCGTATTTTGGCCACTAAATCAAGATAAAAATGCGTCCAGACATTGGATTTTTTCTCACGATCATCCATTTTGATTGCATGAGATGTTTAGAGGTATCTCCCCTGCGAGTCCTCGAGTCCATTCAATTGGACTCGAGTCCTGCTTTACCCGACTCGGCCCCGAGTACCCGAGTACTCGTGAGAGCCCTATACTCAGTAATATTTCAGTGGTGTGTTTGTCTGGACCATATCTCTCAACAAGGAGCTATTCTATCATGAAATAGGTTTTCTATTTAGGGATTTTTAGAAAACAAATTCTGTTTCCATCGCAACAAGTTTAACTTAGACTAAAATTGGTGATAGTGCTCCTTTCTGGAGCAGAACTTTCAAAACCTTTCAATACTCTGCTTCCACTTTTCTATATACACACCTAAATATTTGACATAATCATACCTCGTAGACATAATCATGAAGAGTATTTTGCCATTGCGGGGGATATTGATGACTTTGTCTTCTTGTTATTATTGCAAACAGAATGTGAAGGCAACGTAAGTGTCACTGTGACCCAGTTCTATGCGATCAATTATGTGATCAATATTCATGAGCTGGGCCGGTGATACCTTATTACGCCTGTAAATGCTGTTATATGATTGGATGTGGCCGGGAAAAGAAACCATTCAATGTACTTCTCTTTTCTTTTGGTTTTAAGTTTGACTGCACTTTCAAGATTATCTAATATTAATATGTCGTTGCAGTTAGGACATATTAGCAACTTTTAAACATTCACCTAGACGATAAGTCACACAATCAATTAACCTTAATCACGGTTAAAATGCGGCAAAACACGTTGCAAAGCTGGAAGATACATAGATGAAGCATTCATTAATTGGTGCTGCATTAGATACTAGTATCTTGTAAAGATGGATCGACTATGGAACTTAAAGAATATGTAAAACAGGATTGATGTTTATTTGAGACTTCTTATAGTGAAAACGTTTTGGTTTCAAACTAAAGACTAACCATTTATTAAGTAACTTCCGAAGCTCTGCTGAACGGGAAATCACGTCAATGGTATTCATTGTGATTAAAACTTTCACTATTAAGGATATAGGTCTCCAAGTGTGAATGTTATGTTGAATGCGTATGTATGTGTTGATTGTTGAATATGCAACACTGAAATACGCTGGATAAGAACGACTGAATATCTATGTAGAAAACAAGATGTTCAAACATAGGTATAGTGGGCAGTGACAGTGATGCAGCCGTGAGTGGCTACGCTTGTCCATGCGTCCGTAGTTAGGGCCACGGCAGGTACTGTTTTGGGTACTGATATTTTGTTCTCCTTGCAAACTTCATACGACTTTATGAGGTAGTTGTGAATTGTCGCAGTACATGGGACCTGGTAATTTGGGTTCAATGGTTCACAGAAAGCCCTGAAACCCTCCCCTTTAACAAGACTTAATGGTCGCATATCCTTCATACCATTTCCTGTCAACAGGCTTGCGACTTTTGCTATCAAACTTACCAAACTGCCCCAGCGTTGCTTGTTGAGCTGGTTTTCTGTCTACAGTGCTTATTGTGGGTGCTTACAGGACAAATGCTTGCGTAACTAAGGGAAAGGCCCCAAAGACGGCATTTCGTATTTTGGCCACTAAATCAAGATAAAAATGCGTCCAGACATTGGATTTTTTCTCACGATCATCCATTTTGATTGCATGAGATGTTTAGAGGTATCTCCCCTGCGAGTCCTCGAGTCCATTCAATTGGACTCGAGTCCTGCTTTACCCGACTCGGCCCCGAGTACCCGAGTACTCGTGAGAGCCCTATACTCAGTAATATTTCAGTGGTGTGTTTGTCTGGACCATATCTCTCAACAAGGAGCTATTCTATCATGAAATAGGTTTTCTATTTAGGGATTTTTAGAAAACAAATTCTGTTTCCATCGCAACAAGTTTAACTTTGATTCATGCTGGTGTGTACCTGACAGAGAGTTCCAATAATAGCTCAATAACCACTCTTGTAATTTCTATGAACTTCTATGGGTACAGTGCGTGAAGCCCATTTCTAGTGTACCCCCGCCTTGATGTTGCTTGAATGTTGCTAAAAACAGAGTAAAACCATACTCACTCACTCTTTGAGAGGCATTTAGAAGTTGGAGCAGTAGGGAAGGATAACAATATATGGATGAACAACTTCTCTATTACAGTGAGATCGATGCTTGATAGTAAAATTGCTGGAGTCAGATTTGAATGTTTATCATCAATATATGAGCGGCAAATCGTGAATCAAGCTGTCAAAATTATATCTGACCGTACTCACTACTTAAATTCGGAATACAACCTCCTCCCTTCAGGCTGCCGCTACAAATTTCCAATTGTGAAAACAAAGAGAGCCCGTACATCCTTTATTCCAAGTACCATATCTCTCTTAAACAAATGTAAAGATACCTAAATCCATGAATTTATGTAAATATGTTTTGTATCTCTCTGATGTGTCAGTAGCTCTGCTGATGTAACACAGATTCCTAAAAAGGCATTAAAGTATTCTTCTATTCTATTCTTCTATTCTATTCTATAACGGTGTTAGAACCTACACCAAAACATCGCTTTCACTGTAATAAAGAAGTTGTTCATCCCTACATTGTTATCCTTCCTCACTATTTTTGTATTGGGATAGAAAGACAGGGGTGGAAATAACCCATTGCCTGACGCCCGAGTCCAATGTTTTTTTCTGTCGGGCAAGCAAATTTGTATATCACACTGTACCGGTGTCCAGTTGACTTTCCAATGTTAATTATGTTCTTTATGTAAAAAATCAGCTGGTATAGTAGGAAAATTATCAGGGCAAGTGATTTTACATGTGCCACTGTACCGGAGTACACTAGCAATTTTAAAGTTATTTCCACCCCTGAAAGATAGATAGATATTCTCTCATCAAGCTGGACTTAAAGTGACAGTCAGATGATTTTTCCTTTCGAATTTGTAGGGGCCGAGGATACTTGCCATCTGACTCTTGTATTTGAAAACATAGAACCCTGTCATTTTCTTATGTTCAGTTTTTGTTGAATCCAGGGCTAACCTGGACCTGCATTAAATGCAGAAGTGAAAAAATAAGCAGTGTTCACGAATGGTGTTTCAAAGTCACAGGACATTGGGTCCTGTAAGTTTCAGATGTCTGTCTGACCCATTGAAAATGCACAGGACCCATGGAATAAAATTATACACACATTTCAGATTTAATATTTCTTATAATTGACATTGAAATTGTCCAAGATATTTTATGGATTAAACTTCTTTTTAATTTCTCTCACGTGAGAGAAATTAAAAAGAAGTTTAATCCATAAAATATCTTGGACATCACTGTACAACTTCTAAATGCCACTGAAAGACGACATTGAAATTATTAACAAACATTAGATTTATAAACAGCAAACAAGTGTCACATGTCACATAAAACAACCTCAGTCAAAGTCATTGTGAAATATACAGTCAGACACTGGGGTCGGCAGGTTGTAGACTTCTGTCTGACAGTTGGCGAATCTGCCGGATTTGTCAGAGGGTCAGATGCGCTATTCGTGAACACTGAATAAGTATTAAAACAGGAAGGTTAAAAGGTTGATAGTTTATGTGACAGAACCAACAAATAGAAAAGGCATTTAATACTTATTTTTACACTTCTGCATTGAATGCATTGCCAGGCATTGCCTTGGATGATTGGAAGAATGATTTTATATAGATTTCTAAACTTTTAACAAGTAGTCTTGTTTTCAACCATTTGTCAAGATTGTACAACTGCAAGTTCTTAGTTAAAGGGACACTGATCTAGAGCAATTCCCTGGGACTGGTTGTTGCTTTTGTTATTGTTTTTCCAATAACTATCAAAATTAAAACCGACAAAAGTTATAGCAATAATATCAGGCTATTACCTTGTTAGAGGAATGTATCCATCAATGTCCACATAAAGGAACAATATCCATTCATCTGCAGCTGCCAAAGACACCTGTTCCATATCATGTGTCTTTTAACAGTCTGATATGGAAAAAATGAATGTAACATGATAACTAGTGATAGTTTCTAATCTGGTCACATGACTTTGTTTCAGTATTTTCACATTGTTGTATATTTCATAGGTCAAATCCGGGAACTTTGCCCACAAGGAAGCACCCAAGATAGAACACCTGACAACTATTTACATGATGTCCACCATTCTTTAAAGATATAATTTAGTTAGACAAAACAATGAACAATCAATCAACATATTGCCGGTTAATCTTTTGAAGGCTAATCCTTTGTTTTTACACAGGCACTTAACTACAGAATGTGTTAGTCAGTCTACATACATAAACATAACCTTTTGACAAATCCGGTGATAAAAGATTTGTTATTGGTTAATCCTTTCATTGATGTGGTTGTAAAACTCAGCCGTCAATTCCTCTTGCCGTACTTCCATGTGCATATTACTGTAGGTTTATACCACCAAACACCGGTTATAGCAAGGGAGTAGTAACCACTGTACTGCATGCAATTTTCATTGCATAAAGAAACTGTTTTGAGGATATCAACTTCACTGTTGCATTAGAAATATATATAAGAATTTGCAGTGTACTAAACTTAAAAACTGTGTAAACCTATAAAACTGTATTTTCTAGCAATGGCATAGTGGGGTTGAATTAGTTTATGGAATCAAATAAATCAAATGTGTGTTATATCATATCACTATCAGAGGTCAATTGACATCTCATTGTTACATGACATGATTAAATATTGATGTGAAAAACACAGAAATAGGATTAAATTGGACCATACATTATCTACGCATCAGAAAATCCAAAAAAGCTTACACTGCTGGAATACTTTATTACAATCAGACAAGAACTATTGGGAATATTTTCAAATAACTGCATCTGATGGGCATCCACCATTCTTATTGTTTTGTTGTTTATGAAATTCAAGTAGGACAGCTGCCCAGTCTGTATGTCCGTCACAGTTCGGGGGAGTAGGGTCTGACCACCTGGCAGCTAGATGACAAAGTTAAAGTGTTGGTTCAAAACATGAATTGCTCTGGATCAGTGCCCCTTTAAGTCCAAGAGTGCATGTCAGCTGGTTGCTGGCTGATCAATCTATTGGACGCCTGAGCTTCAGAAATACCGGGTGTAAACATACTGCATGGATAGTCGTTGGATGTGTTAGTCAATGCTGAAAATAGATGCGTCCCAGATTTCAGTGTCCTCTACATTGTATTGAGGGACTAAGCAGAAACCTGAGTCATGCTTGATGGCTGGAGTTTGTGTGGCTGAACACCTAAGTCCTCTTGTCCCCGTACCCCTGTGCAGTGAAGCCTGAAGTCACATTTGCCGTTCACGTGTTTTTAGCACAGTCTTTGTTTACATGTGGATGACTGCCAGGTTTGAGACATATTACAGAGTTGATGCCGGCATCACCAGCCAGGTAATACAATTTACGGATAAGATTATTGATTACGTTGTTGTATATATGTGTCTCCATGATCATGATCAGTTGGATGGTTTTTGCTGCTGCCTGCTGTCTAATGCAGGGTTCATTTGTGACTTGTCCTTCCATTTAACATGAAACAAGTTGCGTAAGTAATAACTTATAACCCTTGTTTCTCTTGATGTAGACAAGCAGCCTTGGGGCCACGGCCATGTTTTTTATAGTAGGTTTACCAGGAGATTATGTTATATTCACCTAGATCAGTATCACTGAAGGGTGGTGGGCTATCCTAGTGATTAAAGCGTTCGCTTTTCACGCCAAAGACCCAGGTTTGATTCCCCACATGGGTACAATGTGTGAGGCCCATTTCTGATGTCCCCTGCCGTGATATTGCTGGAGTATTGCTAAAAGCCGTGATATTGCTAAAAGCGTGTAAAACCCAAACTCACTCTCATTAGTTAAAACAAATTTTGTTATAATGAAAAGGGTTGGGCACAGGTTATGATAACTTAGAATTCCTCGCCCATAGGCTTACATAATGTATATTTACAATTGATATATCAAATGGCAGAAAGAAAAATAGAGAAATGTATGTACATTAATATCACTCACTAAGACCATTTTTTCCCTTTATATATGCATGTACATTCCTAAACATCTGTTTGGTCAAATGATTGGATAAAGCTGAATTGTGAACAAGCATCAAGTCAACATTAACAGCATTAGTACCTTTCACAATTATCAAGAGAAAGCACATCAACTTGTTTCTAGCGGATTTAAAAAGTGGAGATTCAATGAAAATGTGATCTGTTTCTGTATTTCTAATTCTCATTTAAATCTTTCCAAAAATCATGTTTTCTTTCATTGTCACCATGTCTTAATAAAAAAGTTAATTTGTGTGTATTATGTTGCCATGGAATTTTAAACGCTATACCTAAGGTTCGAAATAAAATCAAAAGCTTTACCAGCCTAGGTGAAGACAAAATGTGCTTTTAATGAAAATAATTGGGAATTTTGTATTAACCCAGCAGACATTTTACCCCTGTACTCTGTATTTTGTTTTTTTTGATGAATTTGGCAGACATTTTTAATCTCATCCACCATGGTAGCAGAATTCAAAATCTATTTTGGTATCATCATGGTCACGAGCTTGGCATGTTGTTTGTCACAGTTCACGAAACTCCTCAGGGGCACTGCCGGTAAGGAGGTGTGTCACAAGTAGGGCTGTAACGAATACACTATGTTGCGAATATGATACTCACGAATATTGGGTATCACGAATATTGGGTAACGAATACAATATTGTAGTTAAGTGACTGATGCACAATATTGAATGCCCATGTTGACAGTGTTAATTTGTCACAGCAATAACCAGTCATCTCATGACACTCAAATTTAGTATGTAATAGTTAAGTTGACAGTACCATGTGCGGCCTTGGCAAACTAACATGACTTGCGCTACTACAAAGCTAGTACATAATGCATTCTTGCATATCTCATTTTGAAAAAGGACATAAGGGTTCAAGAAAAACACACTCCCTTAAAAATTGTAAATATTCATGAATATTCGATTCTGGTGACCACGAATAACGAATTGAATTCATGAAGGGCTGCGGTTCGATTCACCGAATATGCGAGTGAATCGTTACAGCCTTAGTCACAAGTATTGGGCAATACCAGCACTGTGTGTCGTGTATTCAGCTGTGTGTTCCCAATAGGGTGCATGAAAGTCCTTCGTGTTCATCTTCTTACTTAACATTCCACAAACTGGGAATAAATAAATGTTTTGAAGCAGGGATAGAAATACTTTTTTTTTCTAAGTGTGCCTTAAGGCACCAGACAAATATTTTAGGTGTGCCTTTCTGAAATCGAGTATGCCCACAAGTTTTTAGAATAAATGACAATGATGACGATCATTTGAAATTTATTGTTAAATAAAGAAATGGGTTTATGAGCATTCAAATATGTATGGTATTATTCAATTAGGTAAAAACATTTGTTTTGGGGATTAAAATTTAAATGACTAAATGTGAGTTATGTCTCTTAAAAAAATTAGGCGTGTCAAAATGGCACCAAGAACAGATTTTAGCCGTGCCATTTCTGTATTTACAGTGCCATGGCACACTAATATATGGGGTATTTCGAACCCTGTGAAGCCTCTAATCTGGCAATATTTTTCACATATCTACTTAGTACTAGGTCTTAAAAAGCAGGTTTTGAAATTTTACATTATATATTACATTATGTTATTAGTTTATACAAATGGTGAAACCAGTGGAGTACAAATATTGCTTTTGGAATTTGGTCTGTGTGTTTATGTTATTGAAAGAGTCGTGGTGATTGTGAGAAATGCTTTTCATATTCTGCCAAGCCCATTTCAGGTGTTCCCCCGTTTTGATATTGCTAGAATATTTCTAAAAGCAGCATAAAACTAAACTCACTCACGCACTCATATTCTGCCAGATTTAGTTTGTATTTTGCTGATTATATGATTTTCATTATGTCATGCTAGCCACAGTGATCTGACTAGCAGCACAAAATACTGAGGGAAAGTTCCAAGCAGCCATCCCTTAATGAGTTGATAGATGCAAGTGCTTTCTGAGGAGTCATGATGATGTGAAACTGTGAAAATATGTGTACACATATAATCATGATAATTCTGCCCAAAAAATATGTTTATAGATAACATTGCACAGTTAAGTTTGGGCAACAAAGTTTAAGTTGTGAGTTTTCATAAACAATATTTCCATTTCCATCCTTAGTATAATCCATGAGGAGAGCAGGTGGAATTTTGTAAAGTCCTTAGTCCAGGACTGATCACTGTACTGAGAGTTCCTAAACAAATGTGTTTCCACAATTAATATGGGACATGCTTTATATATATTTTGATATGCAGCATATTTACATCCAGGCACAAGGAGCTGCACTGTTAAGAACCAGTGTATGTGTTTTAGTAGACTAACATAAATTATAGTCTCTGAAATGAACATATTTTACAGAAAAAAACAGTTCCTAAATTATGATTATAAAATATAATGAAAAGATGCCCAGAGACTTTCTTCATTTTTAGAAACTGGGGAAATCTAGACTTGCCACATATTCTAGACTTGCATGGGCTGCATTGGATATTATAAGTTGTTCACTGGTCACGAGGGGGACATGAGTTGATGTACCCGAAGGACGAGGGGATCATAAACAAACATAGAAGGTACATCAACCCATGGGCGCCGAGGGACCAGTGAACAACGTATTTATCTTACGAACAGATCAATGCTATGTTGAACTGTTTGAAGCATGGGTATTGGATCATAATAAGAACTACCAGAGTTAGGTAACAGCCCAAACACTACTAACACGAAGTATCAAATGAATTCCCACAGTTCGGCATTTCCAGCAGGTAACAGAGAAAATGTTACTCGCTTGTAAGCGGGGTATATTGATTGGCTCAGCCAATCAGAAAACGACATTTATAATAATAATAATAATACATTCATTTATAGAGCGCATAAATCATAACATAAATGTGCTCTTTGTGAGGTAAGATAAATTTGTTTCAGGGTCTGTATGACAGACTAGTGTTTTAGATGCTATCATGTGCTTCAAATGACAGGGTAAAAGGTGACTGTTCTCTGATCACTCACTCACTCAACTGACAGGAAACAGCTGACTGTTCCTTTATAACAAAATAACCCTCAATTTCCAAACTCGTCTCCTGGCATATGCTTCTTTAATCGTGACTCATCCCATTTTCAGATTCACAGATAATTGGATATGTAACCCATAAGACTTGAAATATATTTGTAGGTTTGTAAACATCTTGCATGAACATGTGCAATAGCTCCATATATAGACCCAAGGTCTGAAGGATCGATAAATACTGCTTGTTAGCTGTAGCTGGATGTCGTGAGGTTTCTGTGGTAACCAATGTAATCATTACCTTTGTAAACATGTTGTGCATGATCTTGTTCATCAATAACACAGGTAACAGATAATCAAGATAATCTGGAGCATTCTGTAAGTTTTCAAATACACCATGCAAATTCTAATATTTGAGGACTCTAACAGCGTGATAATTAACAGGTAATGAAGACAAGCCGAGGCATTTTCTGAGTTTTGAAATACACCAAATTCTAAATATTTGCGGTGGATATAGATGTGTTTGACAGTCTGACCCTAATTATATTTCTTGTACATATAGCAAAATGTGGATAATTAGCAGATAATAAATATAATTTGTGGCATATATAAGTTGTGAAATACATATATAGAACATTATTCTGCTTTATTTCAATACTGATGTATTGAATGAGAATGTCATTGTAGAACAAAACATGAATTCGGACAATGATCTTCGAGCTCAGTACAGAAGTACTCAGTGTGATGTTCTATATTCATTACATTGTGTTGCTGTTGTGAGATGAACTGGAATGTAATAATCCAAAATATTGTAGGATACAGGCAGTCTGACTTTGCATGACTGAAAAATTTCTTAAAATGTTGTATAATGTAAGTTTCTGACCCACTGAGCATAGTTTTGAAGCCCCAAATCTTGTGTATGTGGAAACTATGAGAAAATTATCCTACCCATGTGTGAGAAGACATAAAGATATAATCACTCATGCCCTGTATCCTGTATCCTGTATCCTCCAGGCATTACTTGTGACCATCCTTATCTTACACTGTCCCCATACTGGGGAATAACATCCGAGTTGGCTTCCTTTGTCCTCAAGTCATACGGCCTGTATCACCCTGTTGGGGCATAACAATTCAAGCAGAACACTCTTTGATAAGACCAGATAAGTGAAGGACATTATAGCCTGTTATGCAAGGACAGCTAATGTGTGTTCTTGACCAGTGTGTGTGATATACAGGTGCTGTGACAAGACTCTACTACAGTGAAACCTGCTTAATCCAGACCCTTATGATTTGGAAACCCTGTCCAGTTGAGATGTTTTCACCTTAGCATCGTTTAATTCCATTATACTAAGATAAGTTGATGAAAGTCTAAATCTCAGAAATTTACTGACAAGTTTTCAACATTTATCAATTAGTTGATGTATTTGATTACTAAAGATATATGGGTAAGATTGTATTTATCATCCAGAATTTCTTTTCCAAGTTTTTCAATTTTGTGATCTGCAATAACTAGTTTCTGGTGTAAAAAGTACAGCAACATAGCTTCAGTGGCAGAGATATATACATTATGTAAACTATGGGCGAGGAATTCTAAGTTGTCAAAACCTGTACCCAACCCTTTTCATGATAACAAAATATTGTTTTAACTAATGAGTGATTGAGTGAGTATGGTTTTATGTTGCTTTTAGCAATGTTCCAGCAGGGGGACACCAGACATGGGCTTCACACATTGTGCCTATGTAGGGAATCAAACCCGGGGTCTTCAGCATGATGAGCTAACATCTTAACCACTAGGCTACCCTTCCACCACAGAGACATATTAGCGATGTCATATGATTGTGACATCATGATGTCACATGTAGATTTGTTTTCATTGATTTCGTCAACAGTGTTTATTACTGGAGCATATCTTGAAAGCCGTACAATATATCTTTGCCAAACTTTGAAAGGTTTGGTAGTGAACAGGTGCCTTTTGATAGTTTAGGGTGTTTAAATTGTTTTTTACAATTATTTTTCATGTTTCCATGGTAAAATTATTAACGACAAATATTTACCATTGCAGGGCATATAATTGACTTTGTCATCTTGGCAAAACTTGGTGTGGTCATGTTTATGATGTATACAGGTGTGCATGGGAGACATTTATGTCACTTGTATCACGATGTTATGTGCTTGTGCCACTCCGAGGGAAGGCTGAGATAGCACCTCATATTGACATAAATCCTATATCCTCTAGTCACGAAACTGACCCTATGTTCCTCCCCTTGGTCTGGCTAGGGAGGCAGAACTTGCAAAAGCTGCACTTTGACAATGGTGAATCACATTGGTATTGTTGTGGTCAAGGTTATTCAGCAATACTGCATATACACTTATTATTATGTAATGAGTCATTGACATGTTATACCCCTTTGACAATTGCTAAGGTAACCTGAGACACTATTATTATTATTATTATTATTACACACTATAATCTTGATCATGTCGAGTCATGTGATGAGTAAGTGTCATATTAGAACTGCTCGTATATTTGTGCTTTTATAGATCCGATGTTTCTTGATTCTTTGGAAATGGTTTGCGAAAATCCTTGTATGAATCATTAGAATACAGGGGAATTTATTCAACTTACATCATATGTGGCCATTATAAATTCACTCTCACTCACTCACTCACTCATACTCACTGGCCTATATCAATTCTCGTTGTGAGAGTCAGCACCTTATGTGTTGTTTTATAACTAATATAATTCTCTAGCTCACTCACTCAAACCAATGTCCAGTAAGTCAATCCTCTACTTTGACAGTTTAAGCTAACTGACAAAAGCCCACATGATCACGCTAAAATGTACTTAAGTCACAGTTAAAATGTATCTAAAATGTTATATATTATCATGAGGTGTCAGTTAATGAGTGAGTAAATTTTGCTGCTTCAGAAATTATACTGCTAGTTCTGAGATCTTACATACATTACCTAAAACTACCCAGTACAGAGCTAGCTTTTCAAACTATTTCTGTGTAATATCAACTAGAAATAAAATACAAGTGGTAAAGTATGACAAGGAATGCCCCCAGAACCTTCAAATTCAGAATAACACAAATTCCGATTGTGACTGATGTGTACTACTTGATTAAAGTATTCCAATTTAAACTGTCTGTCCATGTAACAAAAAAATATTTAAAGACTACAGCTTACAATGACAAAGAAATCAACACTTAGATATACAGCAGGCCATTAGGACACATATAGATTTAAGGTGAGGTGAGGTGAAATTGGGTTTAACGTCGTGCTTGAGAATATTTCGCTCATATGACGACATGCATGCGTGTGTATGTGTGGCTGCTTGTACTAGCCCAGACTGAAGCTGGTTTTATAGTGCTAGCCCAGTGAGATACCATGCCGCAGTGAAGCATGAATACCCCCCTCAGACACATTATACTGACTCCGAGCCAACCAGTCCTTGTTGTACCCATTAATGCCGAGCGCCATGGTACCAACAAGTACCATATTTTAACGTCTTTTGGTATGATGCGGTTGGGGATTGAAACCACGACCTTCCGCTCTCCGGGCGGACGCTCTAACCACTACACCACGGAGGCGTCTCTTTGTCCAGAAGTGATCACTTTACTGAGAGTTCCTAAACAAATGTGTTTCCACAATTAATATGGGACATGCTTTATATATATTTTGATATGCAGCATATTTACATCCAGGCACAAGGAGTTGCTTTGTATGTGTTTTAGTAGACATGAGATCTACCTGCCATAGGTCTGTGGGAAGGTGCATATTTCAAACACTGAACAGCACTGACATTACATAGGTAGGCCTAGCTCATGTTTCCTTGATTGCATAATAACCTGGATGAATCAGAGCTCCCAATAGCTTGGTGATGATGAAGCAGTATATGCAACAACTGGAGGGTGTTTACCGTGTGCTCACACAACCGCGTGTACCAGACATACGATCCATTCAGGTCAGGTGGTTTTACTGGTTTAGTGACGTATAAACTTGTATTGTTATGATAGTGTGCCAAGTACCTGATGGCTCTCTAGGAGACATAATACTGCCAGGAAGGATTATTTTGGTACAGTAGTCGTGATGCGGTTGATATACTATTATCCCGGACTACGTGTCACACAAGTAGCCATATATAGTATATATAGCTTGTTTTCCCCCAATATGTAACATGGATAGTGATCAACTTGTCTGTCTGTCTGTTTGTCTGTTTGTCTGTTGCTCCGTCTAAAATTATATTTGTCTAGATCATATCTCCAAACAAATTATTCTTTCATGAGTGAGTGAGTGAGTGAGTTTAGTTTTACGCCGCTTTTAGCAATATTCCAGCAATATCATGGCGGGGGACACCAGAAATGGACTTAACACATTGTGCCCATGTGAGGAATCGAACCCGGGTTTTCGGCGTGACGAGCGAATGCCTTAACCACTAGGCTACCCCACCGCCCTATTCTTTCATGAAACATTGCACACACAGAAAGCATGTCAACTGGTTCTTTTTGGCATGTAATGATTTTTATGTATTCTGTTTCAACACTATCAAGTTTTGACTATGCCTCCGCCTCCGTGGTGTAGTGGTTAGAGCGTCCGCCCAGAGAGCAGAAGGTCCCGGGTTCGATCCCCGACCGCGTCATACCAAAATATGTTAAAATATGGTACTTGTTGGTCCCTGCCTGGCGCTCGGCATTAATGGGTACAACAAGGACTGGTTGGCTTGGAGTCAGTATAATGTGTCTGAGTGGGTATTCATGCTTCACTGCGGCATGGTATCTCAGTGGGCTAGCACTATAAGACCAGCTTCAGTCTGGGCTAGTACAAGCAGCTGCACCTACAACATACACACGCATGCACGTCGTCATATGAGCGAAATATTCTCCAGCGCGACGTTAAACCTAATTTCACCTCACCTTTCATAGTTCTATGTTTGTCTTGACCATATCTGATGGGTATCCTTTCCTGGAACTTTGCACACACAAGTTTGTTTTTTTTAGTTATCACAGTTTCCATGCCAACCAGATTGACTATGAAAATGTTGACACAGGTAATAGTGGTGAGATTGTCAGGATCATATCCCAAAACAGATACCTGTTCTAACATGAAACTTTGCACACACACCAGGTTTTCAATTGGTGTCTTTTTTGTGTTTTCATAACAAGTTTGATTTTCACTCAATTCAAAAGGATGTGTTTTCCATAAGTATATCCCCCAAACTAGCTGTTTACAACATTATATTATTGTGTGACGTTCGCTAACTCATATCTTTGAAAAGTAGGTCTTGACATACAAATGCAAAGTTCCGCATCCCAGTTCCAAATTTTTGTTTGGATAACTCAATAACGACTCATGTACCCGGTATATTGACACAGGAATAGTTTCGTCAAGTTGGACAGATCGCTTCAGCAGGACTTGTTATAGCAATCAGATTGTGTGTTCTTCTGAATTTGAATGGTCCTCGGGCATTTGTCTACTTCTAATGACCTTTGTTTTAAACAAGGAACATATTCATACTGCCAGGAACGTTAACCAGCCTTCCAGCAACCACCGAGAAATCAATGAGAATGAAATAAAAAACAAACTGCCCTTGGTTGTTTCTTTTGAAGAAGTTAGATATTGTTTTACAAGGTTTCTTCTGCACTTGCAGGCCCATGATGTAGCATGAAAATGTATTTAGTAGTCAATAGCCATTTATACAGAACAAAACTTACTTTAAACTGTTTGTGTTGATTAAACATAACAGTAACTGAATCAGTTTATCAGTCTGTTCTTTATTATACCAATAAGAAGCATGAAGATTAAGAATCTAGTTCTTTGAACGGCATCATATATGAAGAGTCAACAATGTTTTTTATGTCAATTTCTTTATTTGTGACCTGTGAAGGTCTGGGTTAGAATTGGCCTTGAGCAATTCATACTTGCAAGAGGCGACTAACGGGATCGGGTGGTCAGGCTCGCAGACTTGGTTGACACATGTCATCATATCCCAATTACGTAGATCGATGCTCATGCTGTTGATCACTGGATTGTCTGGTCCAGATTCAATTATTTATAGACCGCTGTCATATAGCTGGAATATTGCTGAGTGCAGCATTAACCAAAAAACCAAACTATTTGTTACTCTATTTGATACTCTGTATCATTCACCAGGAGAAGGAGTAAGAATTTCGATTTCAGGATTGTCCAGATTTTGTTTCCAGGTTATTCCCAGACCTGCATCAGATTTTCTTCCACATCAGGCTGATATGTTGTGACATAACTGAAACATTGTACAAAATGACACAAACCAAACTCACTCACACTTTAATGGTCAAAAATACTTTGAATACGGTATTTCAGTGTTCTAGGAGTAATATCATTTACAATATAGTATACACGATTACTTATTATTTATAGCCATGCCACTATTTGTGTAATATAAAGATATGGACTATTTTTGATATTTCAAGTGTTAGCCAATTCAGTATCTAAAAACCTGTTTAATGTATTCACCAATGAATTATGTAGCCTTATTTGTTCAGTCAGAAAAACAAACATGGTTTGAAATATTATCCACCATGTTTAGTGACAAGGTCACATTTGTAAGGTAAGGTGGGTATGAAGCTGAATCTAAAAAAGCGTACTCTCAACAAGCCAGGGCCTAGATTTTCGAAGCTCTCTTAGAGCTAAGATAGTCGTAAGTGCCATAAATTAACATTAACTTGCGACTATCTTAGCTCTAAGAGAGCTTCGAAAATCTAGGCCCAGGTGGGTTGGTGAATGAGAAAGTGATATGGGTTTAACCATGCCCTGAACTGTATTCCAGTTATATCACAGCATTGCTGCCTAATGTGGAAGGATGCAGGTCACAGACATTTACCACATTCGTGATAACCATTATGATGGTGCTGACAAACCTTAAAAACAAAATCGGGGCAAACTGGGATTCAAACCTTCAATAAGGGCTGGCTATTGATGTTGATACAGAGATTGATAATCGTTAAAAAAGTACTGATTGATTACTGCAAAGATTGGAGAAGTAACTTCGAGTAAAAATGCCCCAAAACGTCTGAAAGAATGAATATATTTCACATCACTGGTGAGTGGTGACATGTGTATGCATGAGTTACTAACAAAACAGCGTTCTGAACGTGCTGTGATATTGCTGGAACATTGCTAAAAGCAACGTATAACTAAGTTTACTCATTCACTTACTAATTTTCTTGTTCATTCACAGGAAATAATATGACGACACCTGGCCTAGACTAAAAGAGAAGTTAAACACCGACGCCATGGGTTTCGGTAATCAGCTGCTGCTGCTATTGTGGAAGAATTTTACTCTAAGAAAACGACAGCCGGTGAGTTGGATATATGAGTCTTTGGGATGTAACAAACAAATTGGCAGCAGTTACTTCTTGTGTTCATTATTGAGGATGTTTTTGGTTTATCATGTCTCAGAATTTATTTAGTGGCATGTTTTGTAGTTTAATAATCATATGATACTCTTTAATTATTTTGAAATATAGTTTTATAGTTTTAGCAGTGACCTGTGAAGATCCAGGTAAGAGTTGGTCGTCGGTAACCCATGCTTATCATAAGAGGCGACTAATGGGATCGAAGTGGTCAGACTCGCTGGCTTAGTTGACACATGTCATTGTATAACAATTGCATAGATCGATGCTCATGCTGTTGATCACTGGATTGTTTGGTCCAGACTCAATTATATACAGATCACCACTATATATCTGGAATATTGTTGGGTGCGGCGTTAAGCAACAAACCAACTAATATAATAAGCGTATTGTCTCATTAAACACATGAGATGTCCATTCATATGTTGTTTTGACAACCTTCTGTAAGTTATTTTGTTATTTATTATTTATTATTTTGCTTTTCTATGCTATTGCTTCGCAATGCTTCATTTCATTTGTTTTGATTTGGTTCAATTTGAGGTTACATAAAGTGGTTTTGCACAGATTCTATTTGATGCATTAAATTAGGGTTTACTTCACTCCAGTTTGGTTCATTTTGATAATTTCCACTTTGAATTGGTTTGATCCAAGTTTGTACAGTTCATTTAAATCCTCCTCGTTATGCTTGTGTACAGTTTGTTTCAATTCAGTTTTGTTATGCTTTCATACGATTCATTTCAATTCTGCTTTTTACTCTTCGTTACTGTTCATTTCTATTCATTATAAAAGTCCTGTTTTTAAGGAAATCCTTACTTTTTGAAGGATTATGTTTATCTGGCAACCGGAGGTTTATGTTGGGAGTACATCCTGGTATGGTACATGGGGTCTTCAATACGTTGTTATAGCATGGTAGTAAAATGTGTCGATGTTGCCCATGAGTTGTTCGGCAAAATTAACTAGTTTGGATTTGTAAACTGGTAAATCATCAGGATCATCATAATCTTCAGGGGTTTAGTATTGCCACCAAAAGAGATCCTTCCAACCTTCTTTGGTCCTGAGTGGCAAGGCTTCACACCATCCAGATGCTGCATCCATGATGACCAATTGTACTTGTACTTGCCTGATGTTCATGGCAAGGGACCATGGATGTCAACAGGCCATCGATTGGAGACCTCTTCTACAGGTAGTGGATGTAGTGATGCCTTCCTGCCGTGGTAGTGCTTCTTGGTCTCTTGACATATGTGTCTGGACAATGGACATATGTTCCAATATTGCTGTACATTTTGGCCAATAGTATTTTGGCCTCCTGGTCATATGCCTCCACTCTTTCTCATGGTGGCAACTGCCAAACTTGCAGTCATGGTAAGATTGCAAGACTTGATTCCTAACAGTTCTTGGAACTGCCAGCTGTTTGATGAACTTGTCAGCATGACACTTCTGTCTTTGTGTCTATATGATTCCTTATTCAATTTCAAAGGTAGTGGCTTCAGTCAGAATCTTTTGACAATCCTAATTCATCTTCTGGAAGGACATCATCTTCTTTGTAGTCAAAGATCTGGTTAAAATCAGGGCAGATCCTTTGAATGTGCTTTAAATGTAATTATCTCAACCATTGTGGTTATGAAAAACATATGAGTGACAGACCAATATATTGTCATTTGCAGATGCCCTCACGTTATTGTGTGTGTATATGTAGAGATGTTAGGTTTTGTAAATACATGCTCATTTTGTGTCATTTTGCAATCAACAGAATCTAAATGATTAATACTTATATATATCCTCAGTCTGATTGAGTTAATTGAATATTGTAATTAGGAGGAATTAATGGGCTTGGCAAATTTACTGTCATAACATATAAAAGCTCGCGCCTGTGAGATATCAACAAAACATTAGAAAATAGTCACACCAAAGCCTTCACCGGTATTCACCGACAACCGGCTGCTGCTTGTGGAGCTTCTTTGCCCAATTGAAGTTACTGAGAAGACTCTTTTCACGCTGCATTTCAGCATCCACTACTGTTGCATCATTGATTAGTTGCTGAGTTTTGACTGCTCATATTGCCTGCAAGAGAGAGAAGACATCAGCATTCGCTTCGTAGTTGCTATTTTGCGCCTGCAAAGATCCTGGTTTGATTCCCCACATGGGTACAACGTGTGAAGCCCATTTCAGGTGTCCCCCGATATTGCTGGAATATTGCCCAAAGCGGCATAAAACCGTACTCACTCACACACTCACACAGTGTTCACTATATTTATGAATGGTTGTTTAAATTCAATTCAGAAAATATAGTGCCTGTCAATGTAACTACATTTGCCTACAACTATACCCTTGTCTAGAACCCTTTCTTCTTGGGAAGGATTCATAATCTTAAATGTAGCATTTTACTTATTTTATTTTGAAAGGGTCCTACCACCTGCCACTTCCGAATGAGCAGTGAGGGAAGCAGTGGGTTCTGTGAGAATGAGGGAATCATCTTTTGTCTCAGACAACCTAACCTTGTTATGAATTTCACTCTGAGGGTGGATGTAAATCTGATCTATTGTTTTTGCTAATCCACAAATTTCTTGATCTGAATTGGCAATGGAGTTGATATATTGCCTATCTGAGGTGCTGTTGCCTATTATCAGGGAATGACAGCTGTGATCTAAGACTGCATCATTGTCATTAAGGACATTTTCACCTATAGTCCGTTTGGCTCAAAAGCGGACCGATGAATTGCTATCTTACTCGAAAACTAATAAACATAAAATACTCAATGAAACACTGATCATAATCAAAACATCATACCAACTCTGTGAGGGTTTTGCAGAATTTTTGTCCTAAAAATAAAAAAGTTGTTTAACAATCTATCATTAAAATATTGACACAGTTCACTATTTGTTACGAGGGAGGAGTGCAGAGAAAGGGACAGCCAGGTGTTCGAGAACGGATGGAGACGGCACAGCACAGGTTAATGAATAAATAACTTTGTCTGTGAACGTGCTTCTCGAACACCTTGCTGTCCCTTTCTCTGCACTCCTCCCTCATAACAAACAGTGAACTGTGTCAATATTTTAATGATAGTTTGTTAAACAACTTTATTATTTTGTGGACCAAAATTCTACAAAAACCTCTCAGAGTAGGTATGATGTTTTGATTATGATCAGCGTTTCATTGAGTATGTTATGTTTATTAGTTTTCGAGTTAGATTGCAATTCATCGGTCCACTTTTGAGCCAAACGGACTATAGTAACTGACTTTGATAATGTAGGCAGAACATTGTCATGGTACTCAAATACAAATTTTTACACAACTCATCCCAACACTTTGTGCATTTCGACGCCAACACCCTGAAAATGTGGAAAGGGTGATTTTCCAAGTATAGGATCATCAAAAGTTTTGTTAAAAACATCAGCAAAATGGATGTATCAATTAAACACAGTTGGAATTTCACTTTCATAGTTACTTTCCATGCCAGACTCCATATTGGCCATTACTATTGGCCTTATGGTATGTTCCATACTATAAGAGAAAAAGACAAGTAATCAACAATGTAAAGTAGTACATGTACTTAAAATATTTGAAGACATTTTCTTCCTTGGTTGATGACCGGTGGTCCTTAATTCAGTGATGAGGTCAGAAGTGGATCCAGCTGCTTCTGAGTCTATATTTTCTTGAAGCTGGTTGTAGTTTAAAATATCGATGATTCTCCGCCAATCATAATGGTACTGTTTGTGGTACCATGTGCTTTCGAAGCTAATTACAACTTTATTCCCAGGAACAGATAAACGATGTCGTACATGTTGTATATACCCTACTCAGCCTAACATTTTTGTTTCCTACTGTAGTGTATCACCTTCACATATCACCATACAACATCTTCTTGTTTCACACACTTTAATCGCCCAAGAGAAACATTAGAGGTACATCGCTAGGTTGGAAGATGGCCGCCGAGTGACGTCACATAGCACTCGCTTATATTTATACTCGACCCTAAAGTAATCTCTAACCCAGCCATGCGGCAAGCCCATGCACGTGAATAACATGAATATCCTCAATACAAAGTTCAACCAATCAATACATTACACCTACCTATTTAAATAAACTATAAACATTAAAAAGATTGTGATTGGAGTGCATAATGGGGTATGGCTTCAATAAATACAATGACCAGAAAGAGGAGAGTTCTTAATCTTGCTAACTGAACTGACACTAACCTGACTGACACATTTTCTTGGTGCTTGGAAGATTATGGTATTACAACAGAGGCAATATTGGTGATGACAGATGTATTTTATAAAATAGATTAAAACAATTTCTTATACTATGTAGACATAACTTTTGTAACCCGTGTATGTCCGGGTTAGAATTGGTCATCAGCAACCAATGCTTGTCGTAAGAGGCTACGATGGGATCTGCGGTGGTCAGGCTCGCTGACTTGGTTGATACATGTCGTCGTATCCTAACTGCGTAGATTGATGCTCATGATGTCAGTCACTGGATTTTCTGGTCCATACTTGATTATTTGCAGACTGGCATCAAATAGCTGGAATATTGCTGAGTGCGATGTTAAACAATAAACAAACAAACGTAATTAACTATATGATTATAACCCTTTTTGAAAAGTATGTCTCTAAGCTATTACTGATCATGGTGAAACTAATATTTTATATTTTTGTTTTCATAATTTCTGAATTCTAATATATTGCTTTTTGTGGTAATAATTAAAAATACTTTTTCTATGATAGTAATTTGGCAAAGTCAGTGAAAATGATGTTGAAAACGTCCACAATCTTTGGCAACAATATTTCTTTAACTCACTGGGGGCGGTGGGGTAGCCTAGTGGTTAAGGCGTTCGCTCGTCACGCCAAAAATCCGGGTTCGATTCCCCACATGGGCACAATGTGTTAAGTCCATTTCTGGTGTCCCCCGCCGTGATATTGCTGGAATATTGCTAAAAGCGGCGTAAAACTAAACTCACTCACTCACTCACACTCACTTTAACTCACTGTAGACGTTTGTACTACCTGTGAAGATCAGGGTTAGAATTGATCTTCAGCAACCCATGCTTGTCATTAGAGGTGTCTAATGGTAATGGGTTTTAAGGCTTGCTGACTTGTTTGACACATGTCATCATGTCCGAATTGCGTAGAACAATGATCATGATGTCAATCGCTGGATTGTCTGGTCCAGACTTGTTTATCACAGACTGCCACCATATAGCTGGAATATTGCGGAGTGTGACGTTAAAAAACAAACAACAACAAACATGTTTGTACGAAAATAAGATGAATATGTCATATAATTAATTCATCAGAAGTCAGGTGATTTACAAGGCATTGTGCCTCCTTTTTTTTCAATTTTTTCTATACCCTCACTCACCAAATATTTCTTTCTCCTTGAAACAATTTCCTTGATAGGATATATTGTTGATATATTGTATTTATTATGCACTTGGAAGACAATATACCTTGGACCTGGTTTCATAAACATGAAAAGATATCCTTGTACAACAACTGTCGCAAGTCTGTGTTAGGATGACACTTACAATAGTTGAAGCCCTGCATTCACTTTCTCAAATGAAGCCCTGCATTATAAGAAACTGATAGGGTCCAGGGTCCTTCAAGGACTGCTGGTAACAGTATTATATAGCTAAACAAATGTATATAATATTGTTAGAAAAGATACATACACACGTCATATATATCATATTTTGAGATAAGATTGAAGAAGGAATACGTGACAATTTCCTATGTATCATATTATGGTACAATGTGTATGATTGAAAGAGGTATCATATAAAACAATTGTCATTGATAAGATCAGAACAGGTATCATGGGACAATTTGCTACCAGTATGTATTACCAGCATGGTACGTTGTTAGACAAGATTGGAATGAATATCATGTGACAGTTTTCTGTGTAAATGATTGATAACATCATGACGATGGGAACAGGATTTTTGACACAAGTTGCTGTATATCATATTGTTTTCAATAAGATTAAAACAGATATATGAGGTAGACTGCTATATATTAATAGATAAGATCCAAACAGGTATTTTGACACATTGTTATGTATCATAATGTTTTCAATTGGACTACAACAGATATATGAAACAAGCTGTTGTATATTGTTAGATCAGATTGTCACAGGTATCATGCAAGGCCAGTTGCTATACACTAGAGCTGTAGCGATATATCTTAGTATCAATGATTGTAATACTTTATCTGACGATAAACATATCGATACTTTTTATTATCGTGACATGTATCGTTGACCTTAAAATTGTTAATTTTCACTAGAAATTGATGATTATATCAAAATTTTCGCTGTGACTTGCATATCGTGATATGCATCGACTCGAATCGTATCATTGCAAGATATAGCGATAGGTATCGTATGGTGACATTTCTGTATCATCACACCTCTACTGTACATGTATCCCATCCTGGCATATATGCTATTGTAGCATCCATGCTTTAACTGATGTGTCTGTTCCATGGCAGGTGCGTGTCGTCATCGAGCTGGTATGGCCATTGTGCCTTTTCCTGATCCTGGTGGGCGTGAGGACAAGACCTGACCTCATCATAAACCACCCAGAATGTAAGTGACACATCCCAGGTTTTTTTCAAATTCATTCATGCATCTTTCATTCGTGAATTATTATTCATGTATCGCTTCCGGTCCCTTCCCCATTTCAGCAGTTAGAGTATGAAAATTCAAAGTGATAGACAACATAAAAATAAAGAGGATTTTCTTCTGTTATATTTCTGGAACATACTGACCGTGAAACTCTTTGTGTCACTGAAAAACATTTAACACCATCCTGAAATATTTCACCTATATCATGACGTAATAGGACCAGGCAAACCATTTACCCAAAGGAATAATTGAACTAACATCCCATATGTTGGATATAGGCTGTGTTATTCTTGGGTTATATTCGGTTCATGGATTTGGGGCATATATTGGACAGACTTTTGTTACACACTGCATGCAGGGACACGCCATGAGAATATGCCAAGATTGATGAACTGCTGTTTTGAGACTGCTTTACTGTTACAGGTCACTTCGATGGCAAGGCAATGCCGTCTGCAGGGGACGCTGCCGTTCCTGCAGTCATTCCTGTGTACCTTTAACAACACATGCCACCAAACAGTCACAGCAGACGAAAGGGCGGGAACAGTTGACAGCTTCAATTCCTCTACGTATGTGCATTTTACAGGATGTTAAAAATTAAAAATTAAATTCAGGCGGAATAAACTGCTCATTTTATTGTACGACGAACAGTTCTACCGTATATATTTCCAAAGTAGGTATTGTTGTTAAGAATCGGGACTCGTGCTATGTAAACAACATGAATGTAACATGACATTTGTCTCCAGTATATCCAGACTGCTGGAGGACATAGAGAAGGTGCTGGCCAACAATACAGAGAGAGAGGAAATATTTGATCTGATCAATGACCTGGAGAATCTCCAACAGCTTCAGGACATTGTCTGGAATGGGACATCTGTAGGTAGGTGACCATTTGTTGTCCTCTGCAACACAAACACCATCCATTATCATTGCTACATAAAATGACATTTGAAGCTTGTGTTTGTCAGAACTACAGGCAAACAATGTTGTGTGGAAGTTGAAGGGACTGATGTAAATACTTTTCCAAGATTCAATACAAGGGCACAATAAAGACTAAATACGGAATAAGCAGGGGCCCCACTTATACTTAAAGATAGCTGTAAGTTCAACTCATCAAGAGTTGATGCAACAGTGTTAGACTGAAATATGATTTGACCAGTATTGTATATTACAAGATTGATTTCAGTCAATCTGTGAATTCTGAGTGTGCAGAATAATGTTTCCATGGATGTTGTTGCCAGGGTCTCTCCAACTAGGGAACTTGCTAGTGGATCCTGAGCAGCTCCGGCAACAGATCGCAGCCCAGAACATCAACCTCACTGAGGGTGCCCTGAATTCCCTCCTCAACGCATCATTGTCAGTCCGCAATGTAGGCAGATTTCTACTTTTCTTTGTCTGGACCCTGTTCCACAATATGATCTTGACTATCAATCTGTTCATATTTCCCCCATAGGCTTACAACTGTAGCTCTAAGGTGTCTTTGTGGAATTTCAACTAAGTCAGTATCTATTGCTTATAGTTGTTGGTTCTGAATCCCATATTTATCATGATTATCATTAGCCTTGTGAGTGCTGAACTTATCTCTATTTGGATTCTAGGTTAGAATTGGTCAATAGCAATCTATGCTGGTTATCAATGATGACCTTATATATCAAGTGGGTAGGATCGGTGACATGATGACGGTGCTCCTGATGCAAAAAGGCATGGGTTCAATTCCCAGCATTCCCTACAATCAGTGACTTGATTCATTGTTGGGCATTTTATTCTGACAGTGTGGAATCGTTGCTCACAATATAAATCACAGAATTGTCTTGTCAAGACACAGTTATTTGCAGGCAGCTGCTGTATAGCTGGAATATTGCTGAGTGCAGCATTGAACATTAAACAAACTAAAACTTGCATTCCCTGGACCTGCATTACTTGGAACTTTTGCAGCCTGGTAGTAAATGTGTTTGCTTGTAATTAGAAGTCCTGGGATTGATTTCTCACATGAGTCACAATGTGTGAAGTTCTAGGTATCCCATACTGAGATGTAGCTCGGATAATGGTAAAAGTGGGTTCATCTCATCATCTATCTTCTGATATGACCCAACTCAACCACCCACTTAGTTCATATAATTAGTTGGAAACCCTGCTGTGTGATTTCATCCCATACTGTCCTCTGTGCTAGCTGGTGGGCAACGTAACAAGTGGCAACCCATTCCCCTTCATGAGTCTAGTGGTATTCCTTGAGGAACTAGAATTGCCCGACAATGCCGCCAACTTCAATTCAACTCTGGACCAGTTACGAACAGACGTCTGCAACAACAGCCTCCTGGAGAGGTATTTTGAGTTTGGTAGTCCAGCAGATGCACGGAACGTCCAGGATCAGTTGTGTAACCTGAACATCACCGAAGCCGTCCAGCTGTACAGGGACTTCCGTGATGATATCAACGTGATACAGGTTATCAGCGAGGTAGGTGGCACTTAGCATCTGCACTATGTGTTTCAGGTTTTGTTTGTTTCAGAAAGCAAAAGAAGGTCCTCCACTATTGCATCTCCTATACTTTAACATAGACTTGTGATAGTCATATCTGTATGATGGCTCTGTGAAACTGGTTCCAAGTTCTTCAAATCCATGTTTGTATGAGATCAGGACCTGGTGGTTCATCTGTGTGACCTATGTAGTTGTATGCCATCGTTTCCCAACAATTACACTTTCTCAGTAAAGTACAAATTCTTGTACTTTTGTTAGGTTGAGTCCCATCTAGGACTTCATGTTCCTTGTGTTCCTCATGATAAAAAAGTTGACATAAAAAATTCTCACCTTTTATGGTCATCACTTTTAAATTTCGTTCAAAGCTGAGGCGGTGGGGTAGCCTAGTGGTTAAAGCTCTCGCTTGTCACACCGAAAACTCGGGTTCAATTCCCCACATGGGTACATTGTGTAAAGCCCATTTCCGGTGTCCCCCACCGTGATGTTGTTTGAATATTGCTAAAAGCGGCGTAAAACCATACTCACTCACTCACTCACTCATTCAAAGCCTTTAACACTTTGTATAGATCCATCTGATCCACCAGATCGTTGAGATAACTGACATAAGAGGAGTCTTTTTTTCTGGATGGTGAAGAACAACAGCAGCCTTGTCAAGGTGTTAGTCCTGCCTGAAACACTTACTGTATCTGCTTTACTATCCTTCTTCATGTTAATCTAGAATCTTCATGTTAATCTAGAATCTTCATGTTAACCTAGAATATGGATTTTGCAACCTTACCAGGGAGTCTCTGTCATGTGTCTTCTCATTCCAGGTGTCCGAGTATGTGCAACAGAACACAGGCGTCAGACCCAACTTTGACATTGAATCATACAGAAGACTACTGAACATATTTAGGGATGTAAGTGATTCAGAATCTTCTCATTCTTTTTACATTTGCATTTGCCATTTCCAGACATGGGTTCAATTCCCCCACAAGGGTACATTGTGTAAAGCCCATTTCTGGTGTCCCCCTGCAGTGATTTTGCTAGAATATTGCTAAAAGTGGCGTAAAACTAAACTCACTCAGAGTTGTGTCCCTTGAGCCTGTCTAAGACCAGTGAGCATTTTTTTAATCCCAAATTCATGCTGAAAATGTTTCTTAGGCTGTCAGCACTCCACTTATTGTCGTGATTGTAAACTTAGATGACTGCATCACTTGGGGCTCTCCTCCCATGTTAACATAGTCAGGCAGACACACTTTAACTAAAATATTATTCCGAGTAGTGTTAGAAATAAACCACTCAATCATATCTGTCAAATTACAATACCCCAGGTGAATGACCTGAGCAGTCTGCAAGCTCTCCAGAAGGACCTGATTGACCTGCGAGATGAAATGCAAGCTGCCCAGGAGGCCAGAGGACCTGGCAATGTGACCCAAGACCTCAGCATGCTCATCTGTGGCCGACCCAACTCCTTCTTGCGGGTCAACCCTAACAACACGGACCTCTTCAGTGGGAGTTCTGGTTCAGGGCGGGTCGACATGGAGGAGTCTGAAGAACAAAAGATGAGGAGAGAGAAGGAGAGAGAGGATGAGATGAAGGAGTTCAGTGAGTACCATTTACTGTCATATGATGATGTTTCATAGAAGACTGGTAGACCAGTGTGGTAGACTTGGGGGTAAAGAAATATCTCTTCGTGCCGAAGCCACTGGTTGGATTTTCTTCATGCTGAAGCCACTGGTTGGATTCTCTGTATGGGCATGCTGTTTGAAATACATTTCTGAAGCCCTTTGCCTTGATGTTCTATGGAATATGGCTAAAAGCTGCATTAAAATTCACTAGCTAAGGAAAAATCTTTTTAACATCTTTATTAACAATCTTAGTGGGGTTGGGTCGCCAAGCTGTTAATGCGTTTGCACACATCGTGCTGAAGACCTAATTTCGATTTGCCACATTGGCACATTATTTTAAGCTTTTTTCAGGGGTCCTGTTGTGATATTGCTGGAACATTACAAGAAGCGGTGTTAACCCATACTCATTCATTCATTTTAACAATCTCACCAGATGCATCTGTTGTTTCTTTTGCACCATCAAAGAGAAATTAGTTCCATTCAAACTGGATCATTGACAACTATCAAAATATGGTGAAACAGTCAAACACTTTCATGTAGAAGTTGAATGGACCTACAAGAGTAAATTGAGTTATTCAAAGTTTGACACTGCAGGATTGATGTAGATTGGTGTTATACATAATTACTTCATTCTATAATAAATAAGTGAGTGTGTATTTTTTTGCAGCTTTTAGCAATATTCCAGCAATATTGTCGTGTGGGACACCAGAAATGGGCTTCATTCTTTGTATCCATATGAGGAATAGAAGATAATAACAAGGGTGGGGAAGAAGTGGCCTATCTAGGCCAGAATCTCCCCACTTTTCATAGAAAACAGAACAGAATATCCTAGTTTCAACAGGGGGAAAGTTTGGCCTTGGGGGGGGGGACTTTAGCCTAGCCAAACTTTCCCTGGGGTAAGAATATCCTAGGACAAAAGCTCCCTGGGGAAAGTTTGGCCTAGGCCAGATTCTCCCCAGGGAAAGTTTAGACAGGGGAAGAAATGGCCTGCTACACCGGGTCTTCAAGGTGACAAACTAACGCTTTATCCACTAGGCTACCTCACTGCCCTCATTATGAACGAACTACAATATCAAATGATGCTGCAGACTAGATTGTCAACATACCCCTGACAACTGAACAACTTATCTTTGCAGCTCCATTCTGCATGGACCTGTTTGCATCCTTTGAGGCAACGCCCTACACTCGTATCCTCTGGCGCCAGCTTAAGCCAGTCATCTTGGGTGTTATTCCATACGCCCCGGACAATGCTGCCACCAGGGCCATCATCAAGCAGGTCTGGTATATCCTATCTGATTGTTTTGTTTGTTTATGTTCAACCATATATCCTATCTGATTGTTTCGTTTGTTTATGTTCAACCATATATCCTATCTGACTGTTTTGTTTGTTTATGTTCAACCATATATCTATCTGATTGTTTCGTTTGTTTATGTTCAACCATATATCCTATCTGATTGTTTTGTTTGTTTATGTTCAACCATATATCCTATCTGATTGTTTTGTTTGGTTATGGCAGTGTATGGAATAGCCAAAAATCCAGCCAGACATCAGGGCTGATAACTTCAAAATGTTACCAGCCCAAAATGGATTTAACCAGACCAAATATGGTGAATTTACTCATATGTATGGAACATCTAAAAAAAATTACCAGACCATCGGGCTGGCTAGCTGTAAATTTAGACTGTCCGTCAGAAATCTAGACCGTCTCAGGTGGTCGGACGGGCCTTATTTCATACACTGTACTGTTTATGGTTAACCATATGAGGGCTGCTTGTAAATAATTGAGTCTGGGCTGGATAATCCAGTGACTGATATTGTGAGTAAGTCACCAAGGTACTTTGACAGTCAATCAAACAAGTCACCAAGCCAGACCACCCGATTATTGTTTTTGCCTCTTACTATCAGCAGTTTGCAGTAGACCAATATTAGCCCAGACTCTCTATGGGAGATCATATAATGTGCGAGATCAATTTGGAATATATATTTTTGTTTCACTTGACAGTAACCTTGCTAACATAATGGTAGGTTGAACTGACAACATCTGGTGTTTTTATAATGGAAAAAAGGGAACACAAGCAGATACTCTTGATTAGTAAAGGACAATAATATGATGAGAGGCTAGGTGTTTGGTAGTGAGGCAGCATGGTTCAAAATTTGACAATTGATTTATTAGTCAAGTCGTCCCGTGAACATCCGGGTTAGAATATTGATCTTCAGTAACCCATGCTTGTCGTAAGGGGTCGACTAACAGGATCGGGTGGTCAGGCGCGATGACTTGGTTGGCTTCGCCTCGGTGAATATCACATGTCCAATCATTGGGTCAACCTCACTAGAAGTCAATAATTGTTTTATTATATGACAAAGGTACTGAATACCTGTTCTTCTTTCACATGGACGATTTATTTCCTCTTCTTAGACAGTCATGATTATTCGTGGTGTCTGCCATTTTGATACAGATGGGACGTAACTCTAAACCAACACAACACGCTTCTTTATCTAGCGTGATGCACGCAGTGCGGAGTTCACACCTGGAATATCCCCATTCTATTTTTACCCATGGGAGGTGCTTGGATTGTGATATTAGCTTCTCGCGACGTGGTGAGGTTGACATCGCTTAGCGTCAAAGCTGTCATGTGACCATGTGGGCCAATCAGAAGGGCGGAAAAACTACACGTCATATAATAAATGTCTTCATATCCCAATTAAGTAGATTGATGCTGATGCTGTTGATCACTGGATTGTCTCAATTATTTACAGACTGCCGTCATGTTGTGGGATATTGCTGAGTGCGGCGTTAAACAATATCCAATCCATCCAATCACTGATGATGCTTTGTGTGATGAGTCTGTATCTGTTCTTACAGGCTAATGCCACCTTTGAGAACCTTGCCTCCCTCCTGGATGTTGCTGATGATTGGCTGGAGAACGTGTCCCCTAGAGTGTACAACTACCTCGACAACAGCACCACCATAGACTTACTCAGGGTAAGAGCATGATACTGAGTACTACCATCCATGACTCCAGCCAGGTTAGCTATGGACTGAATATGTGTACGTAGAATGAGCATGGAATTACACAAGATGCTGGCACAGTGATCTGAAAAGCAGTGTGCTAAACTCTAATACTGCTGTCTGTAATGGAATAACAGACATTACATTGGCTGTGAAATTAAATAACCTTCCAGATACCTTGAAAAACTCTGAATCATTACACACTTTCAAAACCCAACTCAGAGCCCCAGATAAGATTTAGCTCATGTGGGTACTGTACCCACTGTATTTTTTTGGAGTGGGTATTATGAATGTTGAGTGGGTATTTCTGTTACCCACTGCTTTCAAATATGTGAGTATTTCAGTCATTTTACTCACCTAAGTATTACGTCATTGAGTAAGTTTACTAAGCAGGTATGTTCTGCCTCATGTCATACCTAATCAAAACCAACTTAAATATAATGGAAATGATTTCATAAAAAATCACTCATCCTATACTGACAGTACAACACTTGTCCTATACTAACAATACAACTTGATAGCAATCGATGTCTTTTTCATTACGCAAGCGATTTTTATAAATATATTCCGTACGCATTTGGTTTAAACTTTTTGCGTATCTACCATTTTAAATGCGTAATTGGTACGCAACAATTATTTTTTCAATGCGTAATTGGAAATTTTCTATGCGTATTTTACCAGGATTCGCAGCTTATCTGGGCCTTGGCCAACTAGAGACATGTCTTTTTAAGAAAATGACTGAATCTTTTCTGTATGCGCTTTCAGCATGCCTCCGTGTGAAAAAGCGTTATTTATCTGGAACTCTTGTTGTGATGTTGCATTGTGTGATCTCACGTTAGTCATACCTCTGTGGAAGCCAGTTGTGGATGATAAATTGTTATTCAGCTGTCACCTGAGATATTAGCCTCACTGAATATTCCTTGCCTGTTACAGAGATTCACATCACGATCTGGATGTGCGAATCTGACTAAAGGGCTGAAGCTGCTTCAGGAAATCAACCCTGCCACCAATATCCCCACCTTCAACACCAGCACCTGCGACTACTTCTCCCGCTACCTCTACAACGGCCCCAACACCACGGGGTATGACTGGAGGGACTCACTCAACTACACCAACTACTTCATGTCCGAGATTAAGAAGTACCTGCAGGTATACTGTAGTTATACTTCTTTGTGTTTGTTGTCGTGGTTACCCGACAAATTTGGAAATATGTATCTGTCAGGTAAGCAGAGCAGTATGTAATTGAACTAGTTTAGATTTTCGCCAATTTAAGCAATATTTCAGCAGTATCACACGTGTTCATCAGAAATATGCTTCACGAATTGCATGCATATATAAAATTGAACCTGGGTGGTTGTCATGACGAGCAAAAGCTTCAACCACCAGGCTACACCACTACCACAACAGACTGAGAAGCATTAGACATGGAATGTACACCACTGTAAGTAGTAGTAATATCTGTGTGGTGTCCAGGGCAGGTTACAAATGTCTTGTAACAACTAAGTTAATGTACAATCAGCAGGGATTTATTTAGGCCTATCCAGAGGCCAGTATTCAGCTTTAATGAATGTCAAATAAAAGTTTCAATTTATCATAAAACAAATTCTCAGTTCAAGAGGATTAAACAAGGCCTGTCTGAGATTCAGCATAATGTGTTTAGAGTGAATCATCCATGTTAAACTGTGGCATGGTGTCTCACAGGTCAAGTACTATAAAAGTCCAGTACAAGCCGCCAACACCAAACGTGCATGCGTGTCACTGTAGGAATGCAGTTGTCTTGAATGTGACATTGAACCCTATTGCACACTGCCATCCCTCCCCATTGTTATAAAATATTCCAAATGTAGTGTTTCAGATTTGACAAGTTCCGACCATATCCATCCGAGTACTCCCTGTTAAAGGACAGCCTGGATATGATACAGACCAACACCTTCTGGGCAGGTAGGGTATATAGAGAATCTCACCCAAGTGTCTTCTGAAATCAATTATATCAACACGAGTTGATAAAGTTACAAATATCCGAGGCTTCACTATCAACGAGTGTTGATATATTTGATATCAGAAGACACGAGGGTGAGATTCTATTTATCATCCAAAATCACTTTTCATTAATTTTCAATGAAATATGTACATCTCTCAACACGGTACTGCCATTACACTTGCAGTGCAGCGATGCCATAGCATTGTGACGTCATCAAGTACATGACGTCATAGCATTGTCAGGGCATTGTACAAAATCTACTGTCAAAACGATATCTCCTAGGAGATATCGTTTGATCTCACACAAGCGATATCTCCTGTGGAACACAGTTTTGGATGATAAACTGTGGGATGCACACACACAAATGCTTGCATGCATCATACCTTCTAGTTCGTGTACTAAATTACACTAAGATAATCGATCTCATCTAAATCTTACCACTATGATTACATTTTGCTTACCTCTTTAACTGCATTTATATATTTCAGAGATTAATGGAGCTTGTCCCAGGCAATTTATTTGGTAATGCTCTCTTTGTCTTTTCCTCCAGCTCTGGTATTTGAAACTGATGAGGATGCAGCATCTGTCCCAAATTACATTTCCTACAAGATCAGAATGGACACAGACAAAGTAGACAGCACAAAGAAAGTACAAGACAAGTACTGGAGCCCAGGCCCCAGGGCCCGAACTGGCATTGACACCAAATACCTGACGTATGGCTTTGCCTTCCTGCAGGATATGGTTGACCACGCAATCATCCGGGTGCAAACTGGTGTGGAGGAGGAAGTGGGGGTGTATTTGCAGCAGTTCCCTTACCCTTGCTGGGTAAAGAACAGGTTAGTTCCCCTACCCTTGCTCTGTCAGGAACAGGTTAGTTCCCCTCCTCTTGCTACGTCAAGAACAGGTTAGTTCCCCTACCCTTGCTACGTCAGGAACGGGTTAGTTCCTCTTCCCTTGCTACGTCAAGAACAGGTTAGTTCCCCTACCCTTGCTACATCAGGAACAGGTTAGTTCCCCTACCCTTGCTATGTCAGGACAGGTTAGTTCCTCTTCCCTTGCTATGTCAGGACAGGTTAGTTCCCCTACCCTTGCTACGTCAAGAACAGGTTAGTTCCCCTACCCTTGCTATGTCAGGAACAGGTTAGATCCCCTACCCTTGCTCCGTCAGGAACAGGTTAGTTCCCCTACCCTTTCTACGTCAAGAACAGGTTAGATCCCCTATCCCTGCTACGGTAGGGACAGGTTAGTTCCCCTACCCTTGCTACGTCAAGAACAGGTTAGATCCCCTACCCTTGCTACGTCAGGAACAGGTTAGTTCCCCTACCCTTGCTCTGTCAGGAACAGGTTAGATCCCCTACCCTTGCTACGTCAGGAACAGGTTAGTTCCTCTTCCCTTGCTACGTCAAGAACAGGTTAGTTCCCCTACCCTTGCTCGTCAGGAACAGGTTAGATCCCCTACCCCTACCCTTGCTACTGCCAGGAACAGGTTAGTTCCCCAGGAACAGGTTAGTTCCCTACCCTTGCTACGTCAGGAACAGGTTAGTTCCCCTACCCTTGCTCTGTCAGGAACAGGTTAGTTCCCCTACCCTTGCTTTGCTTTCGTCAAGAACAGGTTAGATCCCCTACCCTTGCTAATCGTCAGGAACAGGTTAGTTCCCCTACCCTTGCTATGTCAGGAACAGGTTAGTTCCCCTACCCTTGCTTTATGTCAGGAACAGGTTAGTTCCCCTAGAACAGGTTAGATCCCCTACCCTTGCTCTGTCAGGAACAGGTTAGTTCCCCCCTACCCAGGTTGTTCCCCTACCCTTGCTCTGTCAGGAACAGGTTAGTTCCCCTACCCTTGCTACGTCAGGAACAGGTTAGTTCCCCTACCCTTGCTACGTCAAGAACAGGTTAGATCCCCTATCCCTGCTACGGTAGGGACAGGTTAGTTCCCCTACCCTTGCTACGTCAAGAACAGGTTAGATCCCCTACCCTTGCTACGTCAGGAACAGGTTAGTTCCCCTACCCTTGCTACGTCAGGAACAGGTTAGATCCCCTACCCTTGCTACGTCAGGAACAGGTTAGTTCCTCTTCCCTTGCTACGTCAAGAACAGGTTAGTTCCCCTACCCTTGCTACGTCAGGAACAGGTTAGATCCCCTACCCTTGCTACGTCAGGAACAGGTTAGTTCCCCTACCCTTGCTACGTCAGGAACAGGTTAGTTCCCCTACCCTTGCTCTGTCAGGAACAGGTTAGTTCCTCTTCCCTTGCTACGTCAGGAACAGGTTAGATCCCCTACCCTTGCTCTGTCAGGAACAGGTTAGTTCCTCTTCCCTTGCTACACGTCAGGAACAGGTTAGTTCCCCTACCCTTGCTCTGTCAGGAACAGGTTAGTTCCCCTCCTCTTGCTATGTCAAGAACAGGTTAGTTCCCCTACCCTTGCTACATCAAGAACAGGTTAGATCCCCTACCCTTGCTACGTCAGGAACAGGTTAGTTCCCCTACCCTTGCTACGTCAGGAACAGGTTAGTTCCCCTACCCTTGCTACGTCAAGAACAGGTTAGTTCCCCTACCCTTGCTATGTCAGGAACAGGTTAGTTCCCCTACCCTTGCTATGTCAGGAACAGGTTAGTTCCCCTACCCTTGCTACGTCAGGAACAGGTTAGTTCCCCTACCCTTGCTACGTCAAGAACAGGTTAGATCCCCTACCCTTGCTACGTCAGGAACAGGTTAGTTCCCTACCCATGCTACGTCAGGAACAGGTTAGTTCCTCTTCCCTTGCTACATCAGGAACAGGTTAGATCCCCTACCCTTGCTACGTCAGGAACAGGTTAGTTCCTCTTCCCTTGCTATGTCAGGAACAGGTTAGATCCCCTACCCTTGCTACGTCAAGAACAGGTTAGTTCCCCTACCCTTGCTATGTCAGGAACAGGTTAGATAATCCTCCCATGCTACGTCAGGAACAGGTTAGATCCCCTACCCTTGCTACGTCAGGAACAGGTTAGTTCCCCCTATTATAAGGAACAATTCACCTGACTCTTTCACTTTTGTGTTATATCAGGTTTACAATGACGATATCTCGGAGCATGCCAATGTTCATGGTGTTAGCATGGATCTACTCAGTGGCCATGATCGTGAAGGGGATTGTGTACGAGAAGGAACGTCGTCTGAAGGAGGTGATGAAGATGATGGGGCTGGGTAACGGGGTCCACTGGCTGGCCTGGTTCATCAACGCCTTTGTCATGATGATCATCACTGTCGTCATGCTTGTGGCAGTGCTCAAGGTAGGTGCTTGTTGGGTGCACAAAGTGCTTATCCTGGTGCTGAAGGTATACTTGAAATCATTTCATATGAATAAAAATGTCAACAGTAATAACTCACTGACTTCTTATTTAATCAGTGACACAAAAACTAATACTTATCAGTGACATTGGTCAGTGCAACAATGGAACACAAGCCCTGCCTGCTCTATTATCAGGCAATCAGAAAACAGCATATTTGGCTTATGTAAGCGGTAAGGCTAAATTAATAGATTGGTTGGCCAATCAAGTTCCCCCAATCAGGTATATTTTAGAATACTTGGAAACAATTTATTTCTAGTTCTGCTGAGGGTTTGGAAACATTGGCCATAATACATCACACAATTGTCATATTTCAGCCCATTTTTATGTTTATTTTTAGGGCGGTAAAATCATGGAGCACTCGGACCCATCTGTTATCTTTGTGTTCTTGTTGGCGTTCACGCTGGCAACCATCATGCAGTGTTTCCTGATCAGCGTGTTCTTCTCCCGAGCCAACCTGGCGGCAGTGTGTGGGGGCTTCTTGTACTTCCTCTTGTACATGCCGTACACCCAGGTGGTGCAGTGGGAGGAATACATCAGCACCTCCATCAAGCTGGCCTCTGTGAGTACCACTCACCTCGCTCACACAACCACTCATTCAGCTACTCTCTCAACCACTCATATGACGTCTCAACCACTAGCTTAACCACTCACCCACTCTCTCAACCATTCACTTACCCCTCACTGATTCACTGGATTGTCTGGACCAGATTATTTACAGACTACAGTGTTTTGGCTGAAACATTGCTGAGTGCTGTATTAAGTAACAGAAACATACTCACTGGTATGAAGCCTGTTTTACGAGGTCCAACTACTTTTGTGTTATATGTGTTTCTGTAGTTCCATTGTTGATGGGGCAGTGGGATAGCCTAATGGTTAAAGCGTTGGTTCGTCACGCTGAAGACCCGGGTTCGAATCCCCACATGGGCACAATGTGTGAAGCCCATTTCTGGTGTCCCCCGCTGTGATGTTGCTGGAATATTGCTAAAAGCGGCGTAAAACCAAACTCAGTCAGTCAGTCCATTGTTGATTTGGCCTTGAAAAGCCCCTAGAAAGGCCATAAATGTAGTGGCTGATAATCTGTACCAACCCTGGTGATTTTGTTGATTATTGTTGAAGTCCCGATGCTTCCTACTTGCAGTGCCTGTCATCAAGTGTAGCGTTTGGATTTGGCTGCAGCTATATATCTCGCTATGAAGAACAGATGACTGGTCTACAGTGGAGCAACATCGCTGACAGCCCCATCCCCGACGATGACTTCAGCATGGCGCGGTGTATCCTAATGATGTTGGCTGATGCTTTCATCTATGGCCTCTTCACCTGGTACATTGAAGCTGTCTTTCCAGGTATGTTCGCCATGTCTATTTTGTCAAAGGTCAAATAGTCCAGAATTCTGAGGTGATGGAGGTTATCTATTTTACCCTTAGTTTTGTAACTAAGAAACTGGAAAAACGATGTAGGTTTGCTACCTTGGTCCACAATGGCTGAAGCTTTTCTTGGTAGGTTTCCTGTAGGGATTCTGGTTCAGAATAGGTCCATGGTTGCTGAAGCTTTTCTTTAGGGGTGCATATTGGGTATTTAGGTCAAGAATCAATCAACAGTTGCTGAAGCATTTTTCGGGCAAGAATAGGTGCAGAGTTGCTGAAGCCTTTCTCTAGGGGTACACATTGGGTATTTAGGGCAAGAATAGATCCAGAAGAGCACCCTGTTATGATTCTTTGTGAAAACAGGTCCCACAGAATAGAACCCAGGATTTCAGCATGGTATTTCAACCACAATGCTATTCGTCACCTCTAAATTATTAGATATATATATTTTCACAATTTGAACATTCCTGTCATTTTCAGGCCAGTATGGAATCCCTCGCAAATGGTACTTCCCCATCCAGAAAACCTACTGGTGTGGACAGCGTTACCAAGGAGACTCAAACTTCATGGGCAACCCTGAAGCAGCCAACATGGAAATGAACTGTGAGTAATATTGATGAGCTAGATGTCTCTGAAATATTGAACCAACTATGCCTTGCTTTGTAACATATAACATCTTCGTTGGTGTCAATTTGTTTTGCCTATGTAATTGTGAGTTAGAGGTGAATGACAGAATCTGTTGCAGGTGACAAGGAGAATCTAGAGGCAGTGCCCCCTAACAGTAAAGTGGGTGTGTCCATACACAACCTTACTAAGGTGTACAAGACTGGGAAAAAACTGGCAGTAGATGGGTTGTCGCTCAACTTCTATGAGGGTCAGATAACATCTTTCCTTGGACACAACGGTGCAGGAAAAACTACAACCATGTAAGTAGGCCAGTGGTTTTTCAAATTTTGTGCTGTCATTACTCAAATCCTTGAACACAACCAGGTACGTAGACCGGGGCCTTATCCAAGAGGCATTACTTGGCACTGTCAATACTTAAATCCTTGAACACAACCATGTAAGTAGGCCAAGGCTTCGTCCAAGAGGCATTACTTGGCACTGTTATTACTTAAATCCTTGAACACAACCATGTAATTAGGCCAAGGCTTCGTCCAAGAGGCTTTACTTGGCACTATTATTACTTTAATCCTTGAACACAACCATGCAATTAGGCCAAGGCTTTGTCCAAGAGGCATTACTTGGCACTGTTATTACTTAGGTCCTTGAACACAACCATGTAATTAGGCCAAGGCTCGTCCAAGAGGCATTTTTAAGCATTGTCGTTACTCACACAACCATTGGAGAGTTGTAGTCAGTTCTTAGGCCATAGACCCACGAGGATTCGGTTAACAATTGATCTTCAGTTACCCATGCTTGTCATAAGAGGCAACTAACAGGATCGGAGTTATCAGGCTCGCTGACTTGGGTGACACATGTCATCACATCCCAATTGCATAGATCTATGCTCTTGCTTTTGATCACTGGATTGTCTGGTCCAGACTAGATTATTTACAGACCGCCGCCATACAGCTGGAATATTGCTGAGTGCGGAGTAAAGCTAAACTCACTCACTCTAAAGCCATAGACATGGACCTGTATCCCTTGTGAGCTGAATATTTGCACTAGTGGCTGTAGTACTCGTGAAAATAAGAACCTTTGTTTTGTCTTGTGATGAAATGCTGATTTACATGCCATATGGCTAAAGCTGAATATACCGTCAGTGTTGACAATGTGCTGCATGTTGTTTCCCAGGTCCATCCTGACAGGCCTGTTCCCTCCTACAAGTGGCACAGCGTATATCAACGAAAAGGACATTCCTCCCAGATGGATGATATCAGGAGCAGTCTGGGAATGTGTCCACAGCATAATGTTCTCTTTGACCTGTAAGTATCTTCTTCTGTACTTATATAGGACATGAATGTATGTGACCCTTTCTTTTATGGTGATGCAATCTGATGTCCAGAGTTGTACCCCTTAGATGAAGAAGAATCTTTTGATCATGTATGTATTCAGATGTATTCTGATTCTGATTCTTGTCATGTTTGTGTGATTGTAACATTAGTGGTAAAAGTCCATGGCCTATATCACTTTCCGCTGTGAGAGTCAGCACATTATGTGACCAAACTAGGCTGAGGGTTGTGTTTGATAACTGGCTACCTCGCCCACTCACTCGCTCACTCACCATTTAGTCACTCACTCACCATGACTGCTATGTCGAATCAATTACATCCCTGGACCCGCGGTCTCACTATGATGGTATTGAGTAAGAAATGCTTCCTTGAATGCATTTTATTCTCAACAATCATTGGTCAGAGCACCTATTTGTATCCATCTACTGGAGGCAGACTGGGACTTGATTCTTTGGGTCAAACTATCACTAAACCTCATAGCATATTCCCGGGTAATGGAGGTACTGTATACAAACCCCTCAGCAAAGGTGACATGGCAGGTTTTCTGAAAGCGATTTGCCATTAGTTAACCATAGGCATAAACTAAAGACTGTTAACTGTCATTGTGTTCAGCCTAACAGTAGAGGAGCACATCTGGTTCTATGCCCGACTCAAGGGAAGGACCAATGCAGAGGTGAAGCAAGAACTGCCTCAGATGGTCAAAGATGTCGGACTGCCCAACAAGATCAAAGAAATCTCCAAGAACCTGTCAGGTCAGTTGTACATCTTTAGAGGGTGTGGAGACTGTGTGGTGGTGGCAGATGTCTGTTTGGTTAGTGGATTGAATCGCATGTTACAGAAAAAGGTTGTTTGAACTAACAAAAATTGAAAGCATTCTAGTTTTCATTGTAAGCCCATGTTGTATAGTATATTTATTAACTAGACATTTTTTTTAAGGCTATGTAACTTGCTGTTTCTATCAGAATCCTCATTGGCAATTTGGTCATATATCAGCTCTTGTCTCACTTCAGACGGATTAGTTGGTAAGTCGGTATGTATTTAATAGTTCCAAAGATTTCCATTGAATAAGCCACCTCACTGAATATCCTGGCTTGTGTTTATGGTTGGTCTCTGTGTGTGTTACAGGGGGTATGAAGCGGAAGTTGTCAGTGGCTATTGCATTTGTGGGTGGATCTCGCACGGTCATCTTGGATGAACCTACAGCTGGTGTTGACCCATACGCTCGCAGAGCCATCTGGGATCTGCTCGTCAAACTGAGAACAAGTAAGCAAACACTTTACCTCTGGTTGACATTAAACCTGATTATCACTGGTGTATGGGGTGTGGTGTTATGGACTCTAATGGTTTTACAAAGAAGAAGAAGTTACCATGACATATCACAAAAATTAGTTTGTGCTGAGAAAATGTTCATTGCAAAGTAATAAAATATATAGCGCAGTGTTTACTGCAATGTTTGTAGGAATGATGAACAATAAGAGTCACTGTGATACAGCCGGTTGCCCAGTGCATATCAGGTTGACATTCACATGCTTAAAGTGGCATTAATGCAGGAAGATAAGTTTAAAAAACCAAAACACTTTCATGACAAGTACAAATTTCCTCCAACTAATTTACAAAGAGTTTTAGTTCTTTAATTACATCTGAAGCCCAAACAAACAAATAGCTTGTTAAAGTGTAACCTTGTGTTGATCTTCCAGACCGTACCATCATAATGTCCACCCACCACATGGATGAAGCCGACATCCTTGGGGACCGCATCGCCATCATCTCACATGGCCGACTCTGCTGTTGTGGCTCTAGCCTCTTCCTTAAGAACCGCTTCGGCAGTGGCTACTACTTGACCCTTGTCCGCCAGGATGACCAGGAGCAGAAAGAGGTTGAAGCCATGGACGTAATCAAACCTAAACCCAGCAGGCCATCCACTGCCGGCAGCATCCGCTCCACCATTGATGTTGTGGTGAGTTACCTGGGATCCTTGGTAATGGATTCCAATGACTTTACGTAAAGATTGTTTCTGTTTTCTGAAGTGAATAATCATTTCTTAGTTTTGTTAACAGTTGTTAGTTTTGTTAAGATTGTTTCTGTTTCTTTAGTGAATAATCGTTTCTTAATTTGTTAACATTTAAGATAGAAAATTATCTTTACAACATGATGTAAAATTAAATATCTCAGCTCTGTATTTAAGTTCTGAATCCTTATGAAACCTCGCTAGAGCTGCATCATCAACAAATTTAATCTTAAGATAAACTAGGATTGCCTCCTGGGCAATACTGGCGGTCTTCAGACCTCCCCATACACCCCCCGTGGCTACCTTTACTTGTACCGTTTCTTTGGACGCCAGCTGGACAGTCGATTTTAACTCTCGGGGTTACGGGTGTTTGAAGTGTTTTGAAGTGTATTCCTGGCAATTCCAGGACACTAATTGTTTTGACTGTAGACCTAAGAACAAGCGGAGTTGCGGCCTGTTAAAGGGGAACTATTTCTGTAGGCACTGAAAAACCACGAAGCGGCGACTGTGGCTAGATTTTACTGGCGCTTCCTGTGATATGAGATAACTGGCTGAAGGAAGCGACAGTAAAATCTAGCAACGCTCGCCGCTTCCTTCACTTAGTTATCTCACAACTGAAAAAATTCGAAATCCTCATGTCCCGCCCTGTCTGGGCGTAATTGTGGCGTAACTATTGACTTTTACATAATAATAATGTGAAGCAAAATTGTTCTACATTTCATTGTCTACAGTTTGGTACCTTCAAAAAGGACATCCATTGTGTTTTCGTAGAGCTGTGAACCCTATAAAAATGCGTTTCGCCAAAAATTGACCAACTTCCAAGGGCAATAACTCCGACACTATTCAAGATATCGACATGCATTGAACAACCTAAGTAGTCCGGAGTGTGGGCTTTAAAACGATATATAGAACACTATTGTACTATTTGCCGTTCAGGAGCAGCAGATTGTTAAACACAGGCACCGTAAAAAAAGTGCGGAAATGTGCAAAATTCGCGAAGGCTGTGTTTGTGTCGTAATGGTGACGTTATTATTGATTTTTTCATAACCATGATGTGAAGCAAAGATGTTTCCCATCCAATTACCTAGAGGATGGTACTTAGAAAAATGGAATACATCGATTTTTCGCAGAGTTGTGACCTTTTTCTTAACCCTATGAAAATGCGTCTTAGAAAAATCACCAACTTCCAAGGGCGATCACTCCAAAACCATTCAAGATATCGACATGCCTTGAGCAAACTAAGTAGTCCAGAGTATGGGCTTTCCAACAGCGTATCGAACACGATTGTACTATATGCCGTTCTGGAGAAGAAGATTTTGAAAGACAGGCACCGTCAAATCATGAAAATCGGCAAAAAAATCAGTTTTTTCAAAATAGCGGAAAAATTTGACCTGCCGGTAACTTCCGGTATGTGTTGAATCGACAGGGAATGATGTTGTCTACATTGAGTGAAAATTTGGTCAATCTACCTCTTATAGTTTTTGAGTTATTCAGGTGCAAAGATTTCGACATTTTGGGTTCTCTGCCTTTACCGGAAGCCGGAAGTAGGGATTTTTTCGACTATGTATCAATTTCAGCATACAGGCTATCATCCCTGAAACTTTCATGAAAATCGACCCAGCGGTTAGGTCAGGAGAGCTGTCACAAAAAACGTACAAATAATAATAAGAATAAGAAGAATAATAATTCGGATATCGGATGGTTTCCTGATGAGCGAGTGAGTTTAATTGTAATTTTGAAAAGTCAGCAGCAGTGTTTTGAGTAATGATATTTTAGGCAATTGTTTCATTGACAGGGAACTCTATAGAGGATATTGTTTGAGTGCCCATGTCATACTATGTTTACGACACGAGTGCCTAAATGTTAAGTATTTCGGCGAGAGCAAGGGATATACCGATCTTTAGAGCACGCAAGTATGAAAAATATGAACCCCGATATTTTTGCCCTCGTAGGTAATAAAATCTTTTATCATTACATATCAGCCAACATTTGAGATGGATGATGAAGGTTACTCTGAGCGACCAGACAGTGACAAGACCAGCAGTACAAACAGCAGTGACCCACCTACACCACCACCAGAGGGAGCCACTATGATGCGAGGCAAGTCTTTAGTGGATCACATGTACAGAAACACAGGGCGGTTCCTGTAACAGTTTGTCTCATATAGGAATAAACAGGAAACCTTCCTTTAGCTTGAGTTTATGTATGTCATGTGACCACCATCACAGTTTGGATGAACAAATCTTTACATTATTTTAACCAAATTTCATCAGTGTGAAAATGTTATGAATATTGACCAAAAATATTGTAATTTGAGCTAGGTATCGACCTCTATGTAATCATTATCACATATATAACCAATTAAACTTCAAACAAAACTGGGGGCAGTTGGATAGCCTAGTGGTTAAAGTGTTTGCTTGTCACGCCGAAGACCAAGGTTTGATTCCCCACATGGATATAATGTATAAAGCCCATTTCTGGTGTCCCCTGTCGGGTTATTGCTGGAATATTGTCAAAAGTAGTGTAAAACTAATCTCATTCACTCACTTCCTCAAAAATGAATGCATATGTTATGTACAGCGAAAACCCACATTCTAATCATTATTGTTTTCTTCACTAAGGTTTCTCAGTACAACGACTTACTGCCTTCATACAGAAGTATGTGAGTGGAGCCAGGCTGACGAGGACAACAACACAGAGCTGTGTTACCAGCTGCCAGAGGAGGCAGCTCACAGTGGAGACTTTGAGGCCTTGTTCTCTCAGTTAGAGATGTGCCACTTTGACCTCGGCATCTCCAGCTTTGGAATCTCTGACACCAGTCTGGAGGAGGTATGACCATCTTCTCATTGTTCGGGGTGGTGGGGAAGCCGAGATGGTTAAAAGCATCCGCACGTCATGCAGAAGACCATGTTCGATTTCCCATATGGGTACAGTGTGTTAAGCCCATTTCTTGTGTCCCCATGCCATGATATTGCTGAAATATTGCTAAAAGCAGCGTAAAACTAAACTCACTCACTCAGTCTGATTGTTGAGTAAGAAAGATCGGGTCAGGAGTTTGTTGTACTTTGTGGAGAGCAGGGATAGCCAAGTCACCTGAGGCATGGTAATTTGCATCATTTCCTGGGTTTGAATCCAAGATTTGCCCTAATTATATTTCTTGGTTTATCATCGCCAAAGTGAAGACCTGGATTACTTCAGACTTTCTTCCAACCAGTGTATGAAATAAGCCAAATATCCAGTCAGACATCAGGGCTGGTAACTTCAAACTGTTACCAGCCCAAAATGGATTTAACCAGACCAAATATTGTGAATTTACTCAGATGTATGGAACATCTGAATTTTTTTCGAGACCATCAGGCTGGCCAGCTGTAAGTTTAGACCGTCCGTCAGAAATCTAGACCGTCTCGGGTGGTCAGAACTGTTCATCAGCTACTCATGCTTGTTGTAAGAGCTGACTAAGGGGATCGGGAGGTCAGGCATGGTTGCTTGATGTCATCATATCCCAGTTACGTTGGTTGATGCTCATGATGCCAGTCTCTGGGTTGTATGATCCAAACTATTATATACAGATCACCATCATACAGCTGAAAAAAAGCGAACAAATCTGTCATTAAACAGACATTACATGATATGACCAAAATGCTTTTCAAACACTAAACCAAACTCACTCACTCACTGTTTCACTTTATTTTTTCTTTGATTTATGCTGTCTACTATAATGGGTTACACAAAACATGCCTTCGGCACCATTAACCAATGTAGCACAGATATTTGTGTCAGTATCAGAGAATGAATCACGACTAACTCACAACTAAAACTGGGTGAAATGAATTCATGTGCCATTTTTACATAGACGTGTGTTTTGATTTCAAGCTGTGAAGGAAAATGGTAATGTTTGATTTTGTTGTGTCCAGGTTTTCCTGAAGGTTGCGGAGGATAGCGGTGTGGACATCCCCACAGGCGAGATGACTTCATAAGCAGCTTGAACAGGTCTATGATGGTTGGTGCCTTACACACTAGCTTCGTTGTTTGTCAGGTGTTTTATCCCAGATTCACATGTCTTACAATAGAAGTTGCAAGTGCCCTGGTATTTGCTTGTACATAGCTCTTAAACAGATGAAACAAAGAAGTTTATTCTTTTCTGTCTGTTTTTAAACATAGTTACTCACCTTGACTCAATAGTATCTATTGTGAACCTTGATGCTTACAAACCCGTGAAGATCCAGGTTCGAATTGATCTTCTGTAACCCATGCTTGTTGTAGAGGCAACTAGCGGGATCGATGGTGGTCAGGCTCAAAGACTTGGTTGACACATGTCATCGGTTCCCAAATGCGTAGATTGATGTTCATGATGTTGATCACTGGGTTGTCTGGTCCAGACCCGATTATCTACAGACTGCCGCCATATAGCTAGACTATTGCTGAGTGTGGCGTAAAACTAAACTCACTCAGTCACTCACTTGATGCTTACAATCTCCTTTTAGGAGGCAAATATCCAAAGCCAGTGTCTCGTCTGAGTTTCCGTAAGAAGAAGTTTGGCATCTTCCCCATCAAGCAGCGAGTGAACCGCGTCAACAGCACTACTGACCTGATGGAGGACAGTGACCTTGAAATGACAGGTGAGTCCGGTGCTTCTCATTGCATCTCTTTCATGCATTGTTCCTGATAGCATTAACTAACTCATGACTGTACCATTATATGCGGTACCATTTTTTGCTTTCCTCATGGGGCATATATACTCAACCTCTTCTTTGTCATTCCATATTTTAATGACTTAACATATCAACATGTAACAACTGTCCCTGTTCAAGCACCTACTGATTCATCCATGGACAGAGAACTCTTTTCTCTTTGCATTGTCATTGTTGGGATTCAAGGGTTGTATAGCCCCCTAGTAACCATGATTGTTTCACTAATGGGATTCAAGGGTTTTATAGGCCTCTAATATGCATTGGTGCTTCGGTGTTGGGATTCAAGGGTTATATAGGCCCCAAGTACCTGTTATTGTCTCACCTGCTGACACATCAAAGGGAAGTGCACTCCTTTTCTTGCATTCTCCCTGATGGGATTCAAGAGTTGTATAGGTCCCAAGATACTGTAATTGTCTCACCTGCTGATGCATCCAGGGGAAGAGCACTCCTTTCTCCTTGTATTCTCACCGTTGGGATTCAAGGGTTGTATAGGCCCCTAGTAACCATGATTGTTTCACTAATGTAATTGTCTCTCCGTTGGGATTCAAGGGTTGTATTACCCCCAACTACCTGTAATTGTCTCTTCGTTGGGATTCAAGGGTTGTATGGGCCTTAAGTACCTGTAATTGTCTCTCAGTTGTGATTCACGGGTTGTATAGGCCCCAAGTACCATGATTGTCTCACTGTTGGGTTTAAAGGGCCTCAAGTCCCCAAGCATGTCTACAGTACCCAGTAATTATCTTGATTTGGGGATTCTGGGTCAGAATATGTACCTAGTACTCTCCCAGTCCTTGATAGAATAGCGGTGAGTGGTGAGGTAGGTAAGTGGACAATGTAATCTTTCATCACACTGAAGACTGGGGTTCAGCTCCATACTTGATTGCAGTGAAGCCCAGTCTTAGGCTATATAGGTGAGATTGCTGGAATATTTTTACACCAACCTCACTCTTCTCTGTATTTTACTTCTATGATTATTGTTTCACATTTTTGTTATTGTGTCATGTTGAAGCCCACACTCAGAGTAAGAAAAGTAAGTGAACTTTTAATATCCTATGGTGTCTATTGTTCATTCCTTGTTTTTTATTGTGTTTAGATCAAGTCAGTTTATTACCCCGTAAGTTGTTTGTTGTCATAAGTTCTTGCCAATTACGGTGTCAGACTCCTCAGTGCATGACTGAGTGTAAGCAACTATTGATGTAAATTGCATGGAAAATACTCACTATTTTTCTCCTCTTGGGCTTCTGAATTCGCACAATCAACCTTGGATGCATAGGGTCCTGACACAATTATTATTTTTTGCATCCATTTTCTATTTTTGATGGGGCGTTGGGGTAGCCTAATGGTTAAAGTGTTGGCTCGTCACGCCGAAGACCCGGGTTCGAATCCCCACATGGGTACAATGTGTGAAGCCCATTTCTGGTGTCCCCCGCCGTGATGTTGCTGGAATATTGCTAAAAGCGGTGTAAAACCAAACTCAGTCAATCAGTCTATTTTTGATAGTATGCTTAAATTTCTTCATCCTAAGATCACTTATCATCCTGTCCATTGGGTATAGTTTCCATCATCAGTCATGAGCTTTATCGATAACTGCTTATGCTAGTTTATATTGTGTGCTGCAGTGGTAATCCCCTTTGCTTCAATAGCCATACATGCTGCAATCCATATCTCATGATAAGTAGATCCTGATGTTTCGTCAAAAGCTTAATGAAATTGTTTAAAATATACTACTCAAAAAAGTTAAGGTCTCCCAATTCTGAATTCTTTCATGCAATCAGTAATCCTTAACTTTGTCCAAGTGATATATATGGTATATTTCAAACCCAAAAACTTTAACATTTCAGAAAACTACCAGTGATAATATCCATTTTGAATTTGTTAGTTTCTCCAAACTTTTGATGAAATCATTAGTGAAGTGTGCAGAATAATACTACCATGCTTGTGAAGCTGCCTTGTTTGTGTGTGTAGAGGATGGTAGCATCAGATAGCAAGGTGGATCTGCTCCAGTGTTCCAAGACTTGTGTACATGCATGCCAACCTGTATTGAAGTATGGTCTTGTTTGTTGAGGTGTGCAGTATTGCCATTATACCACAGTTTGAAATGCTGATAAATATGTATCTATATATGTTGGAAAATACAAGTATTTTATGCTTTCATTGTCATGCATTCTTATCTTGTTGGCACATTTTACGTAAGTAACAAGTTAAGTTGAAAGTTAGAAATGAGCAACCTTTTTATCTAAAAAGTAAGCTATTCTGAACCAGCTTCCTGTATGTAATGTGTCTATCAAGCATGTTTTAACCAAAGTGACATTTGACTATAATGGCATATGAATGAAAGGTTGAAAAAAATGTGTGCAAGAATTCTTAATTATCATTTGCCTATTTGTATTTGCCTATTTTTACAAATTACACAAATGCATGCAATGTATGTGTATCATAATACAATGAAACATTATTGCAGTCAATTGCAGTATAAATGTCAGGCAAATGCCCATGACTTGTGTGATGGGATGTAGTGACAATCATCAGGCCATATCTTCTGCTGTATTCTAAACTTTAGACTTCTGTATATGTCTACCTGCTTTGAAGCATTGGCTGTGCATGAGAGTCTAGCTTTGTTCTGCAGCTGATGGTGTGTGGTAAGATCTTCATGTGTGGTGCTCCTGTTATATAAATGTCTGCTTTCTAAAGTTTCCATGAGTCCTAATCCAGAGGGAATTCTAGGATAGACAAGATCTCTATCAACCTATGCTGGTTGTAATACACCTAGTTGTCGGTACAGTAAGGTGCAGTAAACTTGGACAAAGTCTTGTGACTATGTGTCCCAGTCCACCCAGCTGTGAATGGGTACCTCGTAAGGATGGGAAAGCCACAATAACTTGGTGTGCCTTGACAACCAAATGGATTCGGTGGACAGGTTTCATGACTTAGTTTAAAGCATAGTTTAAATCATGTCATTGTTCCCGAGCAGTGTAATGGTTCACAATATCGGTCACAGGGTTGTCCAGTCTCGACTTCATTCTAAAAGGGACCCGTGAAGATCCGGGGTAGAATAGGTCTTCAGCAACCCATGCTTGGCACAAAAGGCGATGCTTGTCGTAGAGAGGCGACTAACGGGGATCAGGTGGTCAGGCTCGCTGACTTGGTTGACAATGTCATCTGTTCCCAATTAGCGCAGATCGATGCTCATGCTGTTGATCACTGGATTGTCTGTTCCATACTCGATTATTTACAGACCGCCGCCAAATAGCAGGAATATTGCTGAGTGCAGCATAAAACTAAACTCACTCACTCACTAATTCTAAAAGGACACAGTCATCATTCACACTGAAACAAAAACCCTATTTTTTAAGTAGAGGAAACAACCACCTCTCAAGCAGTGTTTATCATCCGCTACCTCATATCTGGTCCTGCACACTGTGTCAAGCTGAAATTCGCATGGCCCAGTTGTCTGAGGCACTGCTGTTCTATGTGCAGAGTTAAGGCCCTTAGGTGTCCAGGAAACCTGATTGACAGTTTAAATCTCAAGTTATTATGTTTTCTGGTGTGTCTCCACCTGCCAATGTTTGTGGGTTTTCAACAAAGTCGTAAATTTTCTTGTCTAACTACTTCATCATAGCTTCTCCACTTCTGCAAGGTCACATGCTTTATATGTCTGAAATACGATCTACTGTTTCACCTTCTCACTGGAATCTAACGTCCAGCATTCACTAATTACACCTGCATGAAAGTCTATCTCCACGCGTCTGCTCTTTGTTTCAGATGAGACATCAGAACAAGCTAGTGATCCAGGTTTCTGTGCCGAGTCAGAGACAAAGCTATCAGGATGGACCCTCAAACGACGTCAGTTCTGGGCACTTTTCATAAAGCGTTTCCACCGTGTTCGCCGTAGCAAGAAGGGCTTTGTGTGTGAGGTGGGTTTGTTTGTCTGTTTGTCATTATTGTCAAAGGAGGAGTCTGTTAGTCCGATAGTCCTGCCCAATAGGCTAAGGATATCAGAACGTATGCTGTGGTACCAATCCATCTTTAGACAAGTATAAGTTGTTAGCACTGGAGACCTCCTTAAGAGACTTGTCTACGGAGATTTTGTTTGTACTACACTTAAGTTAGGGACTGGTCATTTGTTTGGGGGAAGCAATGGTGAGATTGGTCCTAGGACTAGAACTACAATATTTTGCTTGCTATTTTTTCTTGCCCCCCAACCTGCTCCTTTCCCATATATGTGATACTTTTTTGGGCTAAGCCACTCTTTCATTGTGTCTTGGCTACCCCCAAATGTTCCCTTAACCCCAATGTCAAGATCCCTGCTCTTCTATAATATACCTTACCATCACCATTTTCATATCCAGTTGAATGGAAACGTAAATCAACCATCTGTTTGAATTGAAATAATAACACATGTCTGTTATTGTAGTGAATCAGGAATGTAATAATATTCAAGAGATGACAGGCAGTAACAAACAGTTGAATAGGAGAGAAGTCATAAATTCAATGAGACAAACTGTATCGTTTCAGATCATCCTGCCGGCAGGGTTTGTGTGTCTGGCCATGGTGTTTGCCCTTATCCTGCCCCCCTTCCAGGCGGAACCAGCCCTGGAGCTGCACCCCTGGCTCTATGTGCCCCAGAAGGGCGACGATCACCTCTTCATGTTCTACAGGTGTGTACTACATTGATACTTGTAGCTGTAAATTTAGAGGCGGTGAGGTAGCCTAGTGGTTAAAGCGTTCACTCGTCACACCAAGCCCCTGGTTTGATTCCCCACATAGATAGAATATATGAAGACCATTTCAGGTGTCCCCTGTTGTGATATTTCCGGAATATTGCTAAGGGCGGCTTAAAACTAAACTTACTCACTCACTCCCTGTAAATTGATTCAGCTTAAGAAATGTAATCTCTGCTTCATGAAAAAGCTCTTCTGAAAGGCAGAGATGGTAAAGATACAAGGAGACAATAGGGGTTGTCACAATATGTCACTTTGGCGTAAGTCTGCTGTAGATGGCAGAGAAATTCTCAGTTTGAATTAAATATTTCCCTATTCCTCATAATTTCTGAAGATAAGAACAATGAAATAATCCAATTGTAAACAATGTCACATTTTCAAAATTTGCCAGTCAAAAGCTCTTGAATGCCAGATAAGTCCCTGTTTGGCTTTATGTATGTAGCACAGCGACACATTCAAACAAATCCTTAATGATTCCCTTCAATACTTAAACACAATGTCAGTGTGTTGTGCATGGCACTTGTTACAATGGATATACCGGTCACCCCTATACCTATCCTTTTATGGGCATCAGCCCATGGCGCCAAGTCCCTTTATGACAGTGTTTTGATTGGCAGTAATGATGACCCTGGTACAACCCTCGCAGACAAACTGGAAAGCACCCTCCTGTCCAAGCCCTATTTAGGAACAAGATGTATGAACTCGTCGGTCTATCAAATCAGGTAAATAATGCAACTATTTTCATTTGTCACAACAATGTTGGTAAAGGATTGAAACTCAATGATTTTCCTAGCTTAAAACTAGAAATTTTACTTAAGGTTACAGTATTGAATATATATGATCATTCACCCTAATTATGATTCTTCAGACTGTATTGTTTTCTGGTACCTACACAAATGTATTGATAAACAGTAATTCCCAATAACAAAAAGTGATGCATAGGTAAGAGTAAAGTGATTCAGTGTATCATTTATAGGGCCTGTTAGTCTCTCGAGGCGCTACTATTTCTGGTACTAAACTGGGTCCCGACTCCCTTTACACGTGCCAGCTAGAGATAAGTGAGACGGGGCCAGCTTATTTCCGGTCATTCTTCACTCTGGTTTGATGGTGTGTGATTCTAGTGGGATGCCATGTGAGCCATCAGATGCAGTGGGAAAATGGACGGCACGACCGAAGCTGACCGGAAACCTGTCCATAGACTCTCCATCCTGTTCCTGTGCCTCTGGAGTCCAGGAGTGTCCACCAGGTAAAACAACTCTCTCTGTGTGCAGTCTCTGATGAACCGGTGAAGATCAGGATTCGAATTGGTCTTCAGCACCCATGCTTGTCATCAGTGGCGACTAACATGATCGGGTGGTCAAGATCGCTGACTTGATTGACAAATGTCATCGTATCCCAATTGCGTAGATCGATGCTCATGTTGTGGATCACTGGATTGTGTGGTCTAGACTTCATTGTTTACATATCGCCACCATATAGCCGGAATTTTGTTGAGTGCAAACAAACAAAGCTGTCAAAGATGCTTCACTCCACTGTGCAGAGTTGCATACCTCTCATGTGTCAGAATCCTATGTCGGTTTTAACCCTGAATTGCATTTCTAATTGTTGTTTTCAGCTCCAAGTCTTTGAGAGCAGTTTATGTCTAAGACCTCATCACAGTGCACTTTCTCCCAATGTTTACTGACTTGCCCAGATGTGTACTAGAGCTGTTAGCTCATTTAAATGAACTCTGTATAGTGCAAAGATCTGTAAAATTGAGTATTAGGATTGGAGAATCCAAAAGAGTGATCATCAAAATAAATTGGTTAGTATCAACTTGATAAGTTTAGAAAAGTGTGATCACACCTAACAAACACAAATTCAGCGCATTAAGTTTTTTAAATTCATTGTCATCACTCTTGGTGTTCGATTGCTTGGTTTTTGCACTTACCAATCAATCTCCTATTGTTTAGATCAGATTGAAACCAACCCACTCACTTACTCACTTTGATCCAGGTGCTGGTGGCCCCACCCCTTCCCAGACCTACCTCCCGACAACAGACTACCTCTACAACATGACAGGGCGGAACACCAGCGACTGGCTAGTCAAAACCATGAAGCAGTATATCAAGAGAAGGTAAGTCAGGCAATGTGTGCTATTAGAGTGAAACTGCTTGGGGGTTGAGAATATTATACCAGTTAAGGATTGTCGGGTAGCCTAATGGTTAAAGCGTTCACTCATCATGCCAAAGACCCAGGTTCCCACATGGATACAATGTGTGAAGACTATTTCAGGTGAGGTGAAATTGGGTTTAACGTTGTGCTTGAGAATATTACGCTCATATGACGACGTGCGTGCATGTGTATGTGCGGCTGCTTGTACTAGCCCAGACTGAAGCTGGTTTTATAGTGCTAGCCCACTGAGATACCATGCTGCATACTGACTCCGAGCCGACCAGTCCTTGTTGTACCCATTGTTGTATGCCGAGCGCCAGGCAAGGACCAACAAGTACCATATTTTAACGTCTTTTTGGTAGGGCGCGACCGATCGAATCCGACCTTCCGGCTCTCGAAGCAGCTCTCTACTACACTACACCACGAGGCGGCTCGACTATTTCAGTCCCTGGCAGTGATATTACTTGACTATTGCTAAAAACGGAGTAATACTATACTCAGTCACTACTTCTATACTTTTACATGGAGATTAATTTCAGAATTCATTATTACATGCAAAATGCACAGAGATATGCTTTTTGGGGAAAGTGTGCACATACGCAAGAAAATATGGTATTTAAATCCAAGGACACCTTAAATGTTATGGCCTGTGATGAGAACCCCTTGACTTGTATCTCTGAGTTGGTTGAAGGATAGTCCAGTGTGTTTCCATCTCCTCCGATGTCACCTTGAAGTCAGGTTTTTTTTCATGTTACTTGTAGATACGGAGGCTTCAGTTTTGGAGACAAGAACCCTGTAGCTCAGCTGAATTCTACACAAATAGTGAACATCATTGACCGACTCGGAAGAGCAGCCAATAACGGTTCTGCTGTTGTCGATGGTAACGAGACAATATGGCAGGACCTGGATGATTTATTCAAGAGATTTGTCCGGCAGGACATTGCTAAGGTATATCTCAAATTGCTATTTCTGTGAATAACCAAATCAAGTCTTCTTTTTTAGTAAATGTCTTCTTGGTTAACGTTGAAACTTTTGTTGATGCCAGTAAATTTCTTGTGAAAATCCTTGCCTGAATGTTGCTACCAAAATATAGATATTTCCATGAGAGAGACTGCCAGGACTTTATTATCTATTTTCCTGACTGGTCTGAAACATCCTAACTCTCTAGAATATGTTCTCTGTCTCCTGTAGGTATGGTTCAACAACAAGGGATGGGCAGCTGTCGTGGCCTATATGAACTCTCTCAACAATGTCATCCTGCGCAGTTATCTCCCCTCCTCTAAGGACCCCAGTAACTTTGGCATCACCACCATCAACCATCCACTCAACTATACCCAGGAACAACTGAATGATGAAACAATGTATGTATCATACGATATTATTTTCAGTATTATTTCTTTGGAGATCTGGATATTTCTCCTTACCCTATTCATAGCAAAAAACTGCTCTTAGATTATTAGATAACCCCAATCTTGAGTAATCAGATAACCCAAATAGCAACTCTTGGAAGAATAAAGAGTTGTGTCCCATGACTGTTCCAGGATATCATGATTCCAAATTCAAATATCAGATTTGTCCAAATTGCCACCATTTGTCTGTCAGCATTGTAATTATGCAGGTTGCATTTAAATTAACTGCCTTACTTTGAGCTGTTCTTCCACAGCGTCATTAACTATCAGAAAACATTAACATTAACATTTAACATTACAGCTGTCATATCTCCCATATCCTTGCAGCAGCGTATACAATCTCTGCACTAAGATCTCCCTGTGGAAGAAGGCCCAGGTTATAGCTAACAGCAACTCATCTTGAACGCCATTACGTTTTACGTCATTTTTACCATCATCTCCTCTCTTCCTGCATGAACAGTGCTATAGACTACCTGGTGGCCATCTGCGTCATCTTGACCAGACTGACAATATATTTTATGATGTGTTGTCTTGACCATCTCTCCATCTCACTGTTTCCTGTTGACCACATATCACATCTGTTGATCACATGTCACTCTTCCCCTTCCAGCATGAACAGTGCCATAGACGTCCTGGTGGCCATCTGTGTCATCTTTGCCATGTCCTTCATCCCAGCCAGCTTTGTGCTGGTGCTGATTGAGGAGAGAGTGTCCAACAGCAAGCACCTGCAGTTTGTCAGCGGCATCAACCCCACCATCTACTGGGTGGCCAACTTCACCTGGGATATGGTGAGTAGCAGTTACACTTCATTTGATTTATATGGCAGTTAAATTTAGTTAAAGAACACCTAATTCTTTCGTAGGACTGGGGGCGGTGGGGTAGTCTAGTGGTTAAAGCGTTGGCTCGTCACGCAGAAGACCCGGGTTCGAATCCCCACATGGGTACAATGAGTGAAGCCCATTTCTGGTGTCCCCCGCCGTGATATTGCTGGAATATTGCTAAAAGCGGCGTAAAACCAAACTCAGTCAGTCAGTCAGTTCATAGGACTATATTTAATCCGTCATGGAATAACAGGAGTGGGGACCTATTGTTTAATTTGTTTCTCGCATCAACAAAGTGTAGGTTTGATTCCATACTTGTATTCAATGTGAGAAACTCATGTTCAGTGTCCATGAAATATTGCAGAACCGTTGCTAAGAGTGGTGTAAAACCCAGCTCAATCACCAACTGACATATAGGATGTTAGATTGCTGTTGTTTTTCTGATACCCCAGAAGTTAGTATGACAAGGAATGGCTCCTTCAGGAAGTGACTATGATATTACTGGGCCTCACATCCCAGGGGGACTGTAATAACTGTGGGGTCATGTAGGGTGGTAAATGATCAGGTTATTTTGATTGCACAGATTTTTAAATACATTTTGTTGTTAAACACTGTCTGTCAGATACATTGTAAAGTTTTCCTGTTTCAGATGAACTACCTTATTCCTGCACTGCTGTGTTTTATAATATTCTTGTGCTTCAACAAGGAGGCTTATGTTGGCCCTGGCCATGCCCCATGTCTTGTGGCTCTACTCTTCCTTTATGGGTAAGCATGATGTCCTGTTCTGCTCATGTTGGTAGTGGCCAACTGATGCCCTAGGAGAGGGATCATGTGGAACCCTTGGCCAAAAAGGTCACCAACCCTGGATTGCTGGGCATAACAGTTGACTGTTGGACCAGGTGGTCAGACCTTGTATTTGGTTCATTGGGTGTGCTCATAATATAACCTACTGTTTTGTATGGCCCTGAATGGATTATATACAGGTTGCTCCAATATGGCTACACCATGTGTCACATGCACACACGCACACACGCACGCACGCACGCATGCACCAATACCACACCACACCACACCACACCATGCACCCATACCACACCACACCACACCACACCACACCACACCACACCACAACCCCAGAAACGTGTGAAACTATTGCTGAATGAACTCCTGTCCCTAATGCATGTTTAAGAGTACCATGTGTGTCTGCATTTGTATCAAGATTGCCATTGGTCAATTGTTTGTCTCGCCTAGACTCTGTGACTCACTGTAGTGTAGTTGTTGACTGCTGAGTTAAAAACAACAACACTCACTCTTTGTCTGGATCAGATATAAAAACATGCACACCGCTTTTATATTCCTCTGACTGTTAGTAATGCAATCTGTGATACTCTGATACTCTCTATTGACCTGATGACATCAGAGGCCCAGATAAGCTGCGAATCCGGATAAAATAAGCATAGAAAATTTCCAATTACGCACTGAAAAACCTGCTTAGTAAACTTACTCAATGACATATACTTAGGTGAGTAAAATGACTGAAATACACACAAATTTGAAAGCAGTGGGTAACGGAAAATGAAATACCCACTCAACATTCATAATACCCACTCCAAAATAATACAGTGGGTACAGTACCCACCTGAGCTAAATCTTACCTGGAGCTCTGTGACATCATGAGTGGTTCAGTAGTAACATCTTTACACATGTTGTTTCAGGTTTGCAATCATCCCCCTCATGTACCCGTTTGCTCGGTTGTTCTCTGTACCAAGTTCGGCCTTTGTTGCGTTGTCGTGTGTGAACGTGTTCCTGGGAACTGTATCAACCCTGGCAACCTTCATCTTGGAGGTGTTTGAGCAGGACGATGAAGTGAGTTTAGTCTGGTTCAAAGTTTGTGTTTTGTTCAACACTACAGTACCTAGTTATCGTGACCAGATCTGTGGGAAAGTCACCCCAAAAGTTTCAGGTTTCTAGTTTCCTGGTTGATCCTAATATAAAGGCAAAGATGCTAAAATATTTCTCATGTTTTTGTCGAGTTGCACCAGTGCTCTTGGAAGTGTCAGTATTTTAGGCCTGTACTGTAATTTTGTTTTGCTTTACTGTACGTAAGTCAGTCAGTCAGTATTTTCATTGAAAAACAGACTTTTACTTCTATTTGAAGGTATTCTAGGTGAATAAACACTCATAAAAGTATTCTCTCCTAATTAAAACAATTATTTTCCACCTTCCAATTGTTACATCAGCTTGGTTAGATAGTCAACATTAAGAAGCTGAACCTTATTTTGACCCAATGGCAGGTCTTTATATTCTTGGGCCTGTTAAAAATGAGGACGGAGCAGGGATTCCTGTCTCCTAGCTTCATGATTGTCCCTTGACAATGATACGGCAATAAATCAAGCGACTCTGAACGCCCACTCCCTGAGAGTTTGTGTAAAGTATTGCTAAGTGGTTTCTGAAACGATGTATCACAAGTTCTAGTCTACAAGATTACAAGATTGGTTCCAGCTCCAAAACAAGTGAATGACTTTAGTTGGGTGTTGATCAGTCAGGACAAGATGCACACTTTGCACGAACTTCCTGTGGTGACATACAACAATAACTGTAGCTGGGATGTTACACAGGAATGAGAATTTTCTGCGGATCCGCGGAATTCCGGGAATTTCATAAGGCCAAAGGTCATTTTCATGAATCGTCTAAATCTGTTGCCCCTAGACCCCTGGCTAGTTTTCAGAGTTTTTCTCAAAACTTCATTCTCATCCCAGGTTACAAGAGGCTGAAAAATGGAAAGTGCATAATGTGAGATAGGATAACTAAATTATAAATATTCAATTTATAATGAACATGTTCAGTTTTCTTTCTTTTTTGAACAAATTATTAATGTTTCTCTTTGCCATCATGATGATGGCATGTGATTGGTGGCATGATTGATGGCATGATTGATGATCTTTGATTAAATGATGTTATTGTGCCTCACATTAAAAAAAATGGATCAGTTTCTTATGCACTTACTCTTTCCCATTGCCACTGTAGGGTCTTGCGGACATTAACAAGATACTGAAACAGGCCTTCCTGATCATGCCCCACTACTGTCTGGGCCGAGGACTGATGGACATGACCGCCTACAAGCTGCAGGCCGATATCATCTCTAGATTTGGTATGTCAGAGCATCATTATTGAATGTTTATGCAGATGGTTGTAAAGCTGACTATATTTTCATTACAAATGAATGTTGAAGCTTGAGTCTTGTACTCATCAGACTGTTGTAATGATATCACAAATAGAGGATACAATGGCTTGAATGTTTAGCTCATCACTGAAGCAAACCCTTTCCTTTAAGTACTGATTCTGACCTTGACCCTGCTTCCAAAACACTGACCTGGACCAAGCCTTAGAGAACTGACCCTGAGTATGAACCTGCCTCTTCAAGTTTGCCTCTTGCCTGTCCCTATTACCAACATTAATCCAAACCCTGTCCCACAAACACAATGTCTGATGACCCTGACTAGTGATCCTCTAGGTGATTCTAGGTTAGATTGGGTGAGGCGAATTGGGGTTTAACCCCTTGGATGCCACAGGGACATATATGTCCTTCCCCTTCAACCCTCAATTTCAAGTCCAATAAAAATCAAAATATCCCACGCACACAAATACACTTCACAGTTTCGAATTCTGTGGGAAATTTCCTGTTTCTTGATACCATCCACTATTATTTTAGACAAAGCTCAAGTGCTGAAAATGACCTTTCAAAATAGGCTTCATCGAAAATGTCGTCATTTTTGACACAGTACGAAATCGCAATTCACAGCGTTATTTGTTGTATGTTTTGAAATGTGAAAATCGGATAATTACTGGGAGTATTGAATTTCAAAAATTTCATATTGATGAACACTGATATCACTTTTACATGAAATCGCTAATGATAATTCTGAAATGTTGCCGATGAATCTAGAATCAGTTGGGATGTTTTCGAAAATACACTTACACGAACGCCGTAGAGCGCTTTCCTCCATATTGGATAGAGTTTACAAAATCACGTTTCGCGAAGGCCGGTATTGAGACACCTATTACATCACGTATATTTCATATTCAGCTTCGAAAAATGCATCACTGAATTCCCCATACATTTTAGAATATAATTTCAACTGGTCTTTGTTACCAATACAAACTGTCCAGATAAAATGAGACGAAACATATTGGGTGTGAAAACGAACGCTGTGCTCGAAAAGACTGTGCTGGTTCGAATGTAAACAAAGACAAATTCCGATTTTACACTGCGTAGCATTTTCTGAAATTTTCAAACATTCATCCGTCTATTCATTGCTTGCAATGGCTCAATACCTTTGGAATATGCATGGAAAGAGTATCGTAGTAAGAAATAAGAAATTATAAATACATAAAATGCAATGATTTGATAATTCATAAGAAATTGTCAAAGTTTCCGTGCAGCGTGACGCCATGACTGACACAAAACCACGCAGAACGACAAGTGTAATTATCAGCATTTCTGGCTTCTTCTCTTACTCACATTGAAAACGATAAAAACATATAACAATACACAGATAGTCAGAATCATTCTGATTACTTACATGTCATATTTATGTACAAACGATCACTGAATCAATGGGAGGGTCCTCGCAAAATCCTGTGTATCCTTGTCAGCAAACCCGCCATTTTGTAAGAAATAGGTCATCGGTACTGATGTCATACGTCAACATTGTTGTACATATTAGGCAATTTCTTTGAGGTGAAGGTCGGTTGAACAAGAGTAAACACAATCACCCAATCCTTCAGATTACACTGTCAGTATTATGATGTATATTTTGGGGATAGTTCAGAGACTTTTTGATGAAACTGACCTCAGTATCTATATTTAGCCTTGTCCAATATCATATCATACCTGCATATAGGGTTTATGGTGTTTTATTCTTTGAAAGTTTTTGATTGTTTGAATAATATTTACAAAAGAAATTGACACATTTAGTGCAGTACATTATATTCTAAACCTTTACACAAGTGTTAGAAGATCAAACATAGCCATAACTGCAATTACTTTACTTCCTATGATGTACAATATTCAATGCATTTGAACTAATATTGCAGTTTCACATGAACAGGTTAATGAACGGCGATTTGATTAAACCTTATAAGTGAAACTGATAATATTTAATGAAAATGATTTATGTATGTTATGAAATGTATATGCACACACATTTAAAGGAATTGTCTTGTTCTTTGCACATTTTTTGTGTCGTTTTAGAGAGAAAACAATGATGTATATTGATTGACCAGGTGCGCGTTTGTCGGAAACGTTTTATGATTCACTATCATTGTTTTCGATAATATAATCAATTCATATTCAAATTTAAAATTTTGTGATGATAGGATATCAAACTATATTTATACAAAAATTGTTTAAAAATATATAAACCATGTCATGTCTTAATTTAGACAAATCTTGCATCCATATTCTAATATATAGTACGTAGTAGATCCATATGTAAAAAGCTATCTTTTTTGCATCTTCCATTGCATACTTATGAAGAGAAATAGCTACATAATCATAAATAAAGAAAATTCTTATCCTAAACAAAATATTCGGGTGTTATTTTTCATTTACGTTAAATTGATGCCAAACAGGTGCCCATGTTGCTCATGATAAGATACACAGTCAAGCTGTCTAATTGTTGATATATTCAGGACACTATTTAAATGGAAAAACCAGTCATTTTTTTGTTTTGTTTAAAGAGTGTTAATTCTGACAAAGAAGCCGAGACCTTTCACACAATTAACGGAAATTAGGTGAGAATCAGCATACCAATGTCGTCTTTTTCCGACATCGCAAAATGCACAAAACAAGCAATGACGTCAACTAAAATGTTGTATTATTTTCAGCAATTTCATTACATTTGAAGATATGGCTAGTACTCTGGTAATAACGATGCAAAATTAGTCAAAATACATCTACACAAACAGGGGAATATGGGAATCTAAGAACTAACTTATATATCGGATAGGGCCTTCCAAATCGCTATTACGTGCTTTCACATGTAGTACGTTGTCATCTTTTCTTATAAATTGTGAAACTACCAAAGCGTGATCCGCTCGTATTGGGGAACTTTGAATTGGAATAGTTTGGTTCACCGTGAACATAAAATAACGAAAATATGGCGTCCTTATCCACAACAAATACTCTCCATGTGATCTGAGTTACATTGACCTAGTATTAAGCATAATGGAGTTATGCCCCTTATCATTATTCGTGTATGACCTCTCTGTCGTTGTTTGACGTCAGAGAGAAAAAATCCATTTTGACATTTATTAGCGCAGTCATTTTAATGTTGAGCGCATAATGTTAGGCATAAGCACATAAATCCAATTCATATACACTTATGTCATTCAGATAACAGGCTGTATTTTCTTCGCTCACACTTTCCGTTAAGATGCCAAAATAAAAAATTCGTAGCACAGTGCTTTTATCGGTGTGTGATAAAAAGCGGAGAAATTTACTGTTTTTTAACGCATAACAAAAATTTGGACAACATTTAGCAAGGTCTATTTCTCAAACCGCCGAGGTAGTTGCACTTATATTTATACCAACGGATAGGAAATTTAATATTCTACATTTCTGTGTAATTTTATAGCCGTACGTAGATCCAGGACCACGCGAGCGCAATTCTTGCACAACGTTCACTTTTCAAAGCGTTTGAAGATGTGCGCCTGAAAAAAAAATCGGCATCAAGGGGGTTAATATCACAGTTAAGAAAATTTTGCTCATATGACGATGTGCATGTGTGTGTGACTGCTTGTACTAGCCCAGACTTAAGTTGGTTTTATTGTGCTAGCCCACTGAGATACCATGCTGCAGTTATGCATGAATACACCACTCAGACACATCATTCTGACTCCGAGCCAACCAGTCCTTGTTGTACCCATTAATGCCAATCGCCAATCAGGGACCAACAAGTACCATATTTTAACGTCTTTTGGTATGACGTGCCTGGGTATCGAACCCGTGACCTTCCGCTCTCTGGGCAGACGCTCTAACCACTACACCGCGGAGGTGGTCGATTCTGGGTTAGAATTTGTCTCTATGCTTGTCATGCAAAGTAGCTTGGGTTTTGTGGTCAGGATGGTTACTTTGTTGATGGGGTGTCCATGTGCTCTGATTGTGTGGAAAGGTGCTCATGGTATCAGTCAGTGGATCATCTTGTCAACATTCAATTATCTATAGGCTACTGTTAAATATAAGAGTGTGGCATTTAAAACATGACACTTCATCAAACCTCTTACTAGTGAGCATTTTTTCCAGGTGAGACATTGGAGTACAACCTGTTTGACTGGAAAATAGTTGGCCGCAACTTGTTTGCCATGTTTGCCCTGGGTATCGTATTCTTCATCTTCAACCTGCTAATAGAGTACAGGTTCTTCATCAAACCAAGGTGAGTCCTACAGCAAACATCTCAATCTAGGGCTCATAAGCATCCATTAGAGAAGTTAACCATGAAGATCCGTGTTAGAATTGATCTTCAGTAACCCATGCTTGTCGTAAGAGGCGACTAACAGGATTGGGTGGTCAGGCTCGCTGACTTGGTTGACACATGTCATCAGTTCCCAATTGCGTAGATCGATGCTCATGCTGTTGATCACTGGATTGTCTGGTCCAGACTAGATTATTTACAGACCGCCGCCATATAGCTGGAATATTGCTGAGTGCAAACAAACAAAGCTGTCAAAGATGCTTCACTCCACTGTGCAGAGTTGCATCCCTTTCATGTGAGAGAATCTTATGTGGGTTTTAACCCTGGATTGTATTTCTAATTATTTTTTTTCAGTTCCAAATCTTTGAGAGCAGTTTATGTCCTTGTCACAATGCACTTTCTTCCAATGTTTACTGACTTGCCCAGATGTGTATTAGTGAATGTTGCTGAGTGGGGTGTAAAATTAAACTTACTCACTCACCATTAGAGAAGTTCATCAGACATATTTACTTCGATGCAACTTTTTATACATTTATGCATGAATTCCTTCCGGAAAAGTAATTTGGAGAGAGTTTCATTTTGTTTGGTAGAGATGACTGTAGGGATAGCAACATGAATGAACCTTGTTTGTATGAAACATCAGATTTTACTTAAACAGATTTGTTACACATTGCATTGAATTGCCTTAATTTTCAGGTTTGGATGCATTATCTTGTACATTAGTCAGAGGATAGTGTAGAATTAATAGGTTTTCCTATTCTAGTTATTTCACTTAGTCACTTGACTGAGCAATGGACTATATATATCTGAGACCATAGACATTTACCACTGGGTTACATGGAGTTGCTGTGTGTTGAAGCTGTGTGGACACCTGTCTATGTTACAGGAAGGTAAAGGGAGCAACCACTCCACTGACCAACGAGGACATTGATGTGGCTCGGGAACGTCAGCGGGTCATGTCAGGGGGGGCAAACAATGACACTTTGAAGCTGGAGAACCTCACCAAGGTAAGACTGGAATCAAGTATGTTTCTGGGTTCGTTAGCCCAGTACCCATGCTCATGGGTTTCACCAAAGGTGTAAATGTCTGAGACCTTTTAATGTTTCGATAGGATTTGAACCACCGGTTCACTCACTCACTAATGTGTGAACAATGACCTGTTGTGATGTGGCTGTAATATTGCTGGAATCAGAGTAAAACCCGACTCACTCACTCACTCACTCACAGTGCCTCTCACATATTGTTCTATAGCCCATTGGTGAAGTTCTGATATTATTATCCCCCTCAACGCATTTTGCGGGGGGTATTAAAATGGACTCCATCCGTCGGTCCGTCCGTCCGTGCACATTTGTCTTTTCCGGAGCAGAACTCTAAAACAGTTTAATATTTCGTCACCAAACTTGGCACATACATGGATCTGGTGGTGTACTGGTGCCTTTTGGTAGTTTTGGAATTCTGAATAAAATATTTTTGGCGTTTCCATGGCAACAAGTTCGACTTTGACTGAAATTAGTGGTAGTGCTCTTTTCCGGAGCAGAACTCTAAAACCGTTCAATATGTCTTCACCAAACTTGGCACATAGATAGATCTGGTGGTGTACTGGTGCCTTTTGGTGGTTTGAATAAAATTTGGCGTTTCAATAAAATATTGTTAGACCAAATTGGTGGTTGTGCTCATTTTCCGAGCAAACTCTAAAACCGTTCAATGTTTCTTGACCAAACTTGGCACATAGATTGGTCTGGTGGTAGTGCTCCTTTTGGTAGCAGAACTCTGAATAAAATATTTTTGGCGTTTCCATGGCAACGTTCACTTTGACTTTCTTCACTTTTCAAACTCTAAAACCGCTCAATATGTCTTCACCAAACTTGGCACAGATAGATCTGGTGGTGTACTGGTGCCTTTTGGTGGTTTTGGAATTCTGAATAAAATATTGTTGGCGTTTCCATGGCAACAAGTTTGACTTAGACCGAAATTGGTGGTTGTGCTCTTTTCCGGAGCAGAACTCTAAAACCGTTCAATGTTTCTTCACCAAACTTGGCACATAGATTGGTCTGGTGGTGTACTGGTGCCTTTTGGTTGTTTTGGATTTCTGAATAAAATACTTTTGGCATTTCCATGGTTACAAGTTTGACTTAGGCTGAAATTGGTGATAGTGCTCCTTTTTCGAGCAGAACTTTAAAAACCTTTCAATACTCTCCTTCCACTTTTCTATATACACACCTAAATATTTGACATAATCATAACTCGTAGACATAATCATGAAGAATATTTTGCCATTGCGGGGGATATTGATGACTTTGTCTTCTTGTTGGATCAAACATGTTTGGCCTGTCAATGACATGTACGATACCACTGTCTTTCTCTCTCTGTTCAGACCTACTGGACCCCTGGGAAGAAGGGGAGCCTGACAGCCGTAGACAGACTGTGTGTGGGCGTGCCAAAGGGGCAGTGTTTTGGTCTTCTGGGTGTCAACGGAGCAGGCAAGACAACCACATTCAAGATGCTGACAGGAGATGTGGACGTCACGAGTGGCTCGGCAGCTGTCAGTGAAATGAGGTACAAGCCTCATTGTTGTTGTCAGTGGTATCGTTGAGATTTGACTTCTTTATCTTTTGTGTTTTGGGATGCAATAGTGGGAACTGTGGGCTTAATGTGGAAACCTTATAAATAACTCTGTGGTTTATCTTATTAATAAAACAGTCAAAAACAGGAACCTCACAGACTACAAATTTGATCAGTACTGCAAAGTATATGTAGACTGAAATAAAATCAGTGAACATCGTTCAGCAATAAAAAAACAAAGTCTCACACACTGTATCAGGAAACTAGTCAACTAATGAATATATGGAATTGATCAAATTTTTCTAACATTCATATTCTGTGTCATGATATTCTGTGTAAAATGATATATATCAAATTGAAAATAATTATGAGGTCTTGAACCATGTTTGTTTTGTCTGTTGAACAAACAAACTAGTAAGTACAGTCAAATCACTGAGTCGAATCGCTGGGGACCAAGTAATAAATTCGACTTATCGATGTATTCGAGACAAAGGTATGTCTATGAGGGTAGAAAAAATGATGATCCAGTCCTAATTCCTCTGCCAAAGCATTTGTTTATCTAATGATTTCCATATCACTAATAGGGACACCTTATCAGTTCCAGTCTGATTAGCACAGACAGTGAATTCCGTAAAATCACTAATCTACCTTTTGAACTCACCCGTCAATGGCGGAAAGGTGTGAGCCGCGCTGGTTTGTTAATTGGATCAGTTTGCTACACCAATCAACTTCTCATTGACTGACTTCGGCTTATGTATACAAGATTGCTGTTGTTTGAATCTCATGGGACCAAATTTCCTTCTTGAGTCATCGTGTGTATTTATGAGACGAATTCGTGTAACCAGTATTTGAATGATGACAATTATAACAGGGAATGGTCGGGACTGACATATACTTCGAGTTATGCATAATATTCGAGACACCGGCACTCGACTCATCGGGATTTGACTGTATATGTGTTTATTGTGAACATTTTCAATATGTATCATATATTATGACTTGACTGTAGACTAATAGTCGTCAGATTTCTATTTGTGTGGAACCTGTGGTAACAGAGTGAATTAGGTTGCTTACTTCTATTGCTTGTGATTAGGTGCCTGGGGCGGTGGGGTAGCCTAGTGGTTAAAGCGTTGGCTCGTCACCCAGAAGACCCGGGTTCGAATCCCCACATGGGTACAATGTGTGAAGCCCATTTCTGGTGTCCCCCGCCATGATGTTGCTGGAATATTGCTAAAAGCGGCGTAAAAAACCAAACTCAGTCAGCCAGATTAGGTGCCTGGGTTTGAATCCCAGATGTGAGTCAACCCCAAAGAGTACTAAGATCTGTACTTTACTTTACTGTAATCCCCAGCATTACATATTATCAGTATTTTCATATCACAATTCAAGTCTGATGTGACTGTGTGCGACCTGATCCACTACAACCATGTTTCATTGTGCAGTATTCTGAAGGACATGGTGAAGGTACGGCAGCTGATGGGATACTGCCCTCAGTTTGATGCTCTGGACTCCCTCCTCACCGGTCGAGAACATCTACAGTTCTACGCTCGAGTCAGAGGCATACCTGAGAAAAACATCAAAGATGTAAGCTGGATTGTCTTGAACTTGTTAATAAATGATAATACTGCATTAGATGTACATTTTGCAAGGTATTCTAATCATATTGATTTTATTGATTAGGCCAGACCAATTTTATTTCTTGTTTTACAGATTTTTGTCCTCGGGAAAACCCTCAAGGCAGGAGGGGGAAAAAAATATTAAAAATCACCAGTCATATAATATTCCTTTTAAATACTAAAAGTATTTGTTTTTTTGGCCCCATATACACTTCATAAATTGCCAAAAGTAAATCTAAAAAACAATTTCTTGTAAGTTTACATTTTTGGCCAATAGAAACATTAGGATTTTATTTTTTGAGCGGGGAAAATTCATTTTTATGTCTTTTCTTACTCTTGGAAAAATATGACCAGCGGATCCATAAAACAAGAAATAATTTTGGTCTGGTGAAATGGTTTCTTGCTACTTCTAGTTGTTATGAAAGCTGTATGTGGTGTGTGTGTGCAGGTGGCAGACTGGGCTATCAGGAAGCTGGGGCTGGTGAAGTATGCCAATGTGGTTGCTGGCAGCTACTCCGGTGGAAACAAGAGGAAACTATCCACAGCCATCGCCCTTATCGGAAACCCTCCCATTATATTCCTGGTAAGTCCAACACGCTGGTTGATTCACTCTCGCTCCCTCTCCCTCCCTCTCATTTAGCCGTACCCCTCTCTCTCTCTCTCTCCCCCTTTCTTCCACACGCTCCCCCTACTCCCTCGCTCTCACTTACCTGCACCCTTCTTTTTTTTTTTCTCCACATGCTCCCCCACTCCCTCACCCTCTAACACCCGCTTCCCCTTCCCTCTCCATCACCTCTCTCCACCCATCCCTCTTCTTCCTCCCTCCCAACTCCCTCACCCTCTACTTCAATTCACCCTAACCCTCCCTCCCCATCCCTCTTCCCATCCCTCACCCTCTACTTCATTTCTCCTCACCCTCACCCTAACTCCCAATCCCCATCCCTCTTCCCATCCCTCACCCCTCACCCTCTCCCAATCCCCACCCTTCACCCCTCACCCTAACTCTCCCCCCATCCTCTTCCCCATCCTCACCCTCACCCTAACTCCCAATCCTCCTCCCTCTTCCCATCCCTCACCCTAACTCCCAATCCCTCCCTCTCCCATCCCTCCCCCTAACTCCTCCCCCATCCCTCTTCCCATCTCTCACCCTCACCCTAACTCCCAATCCTCCTCCCTCTTCCCATCCCTCACCCTCACCCTAACTCCCAATCCCCCTCCCTCTTCCCATCCCTCACCCTCACCCTCAATCCCCTCCCTCTTCCCCATCCCTCACCCTCACCCTAACTCCCAATCCCTCCCTCTCCCATCCCTCACCCTCACCCTCTCCCAATCCCCCTCATCCCTCACCCCACCCCTAACTCCCAATCCTCCCCCTCTTCCCATCCCTCACCCTTGGCCTAACTCCCAATCCCCCTCCTTCTTCCCATCCCTCACCCTCTCCTAATCCCCTCCCTCTTCATCCCTCACCCTAACTCCCAATCCCTCCCTCCCCATCCCTCACCCTAACCCCAATCCCCCACCCTAACTTCCAATCCCCTCCCTCTTCCCTCCCTCACCCTCTCCCTCACCCTCACCCTAACTCCCAATCCCCCTCTCTCTTCCCATCCCTCACCCTAACTACCAACCCCTCCCTCTTCCCATCCCTCACCCTCAACCTAACTCCCCAATCCCTCTCCTCCTCCCATCCCCCTCCCTCTTCCCATCTCTCACCCCACTCACCCTCACCCTAACTCCCAATCCCCCTCCCTCTTCCCATCCCTCACCCTCACCCTAACTCCCAATCCGCCTCCCTCTTCCCATCCTTCACCTGTTCCACTCCATTTCACTCTCCCTCTCCTCCTCCATCAATCCCTCTCTCTTCCTCCCTCTCTCCTTCTCTCTCTCACTCACCCATGAAGATCTGGGTTAGAATTGATCTTCAGTAACCCATGCTTGTCGTAAGAGGCGACTACCGGGACCGGGTGGTCAGGCTCGCTGACTTGATTGATACATGTCATCGTATCCTAATTGCGTAGATAGATGCTCATGCTGTTGATCACTGGATTGTCTGGTCCAGACTCAATTATTTACAGACCGCTTCCATATAGCTGGAATATTGCTGAGTGCGGTGTAAAACTAAACTCGCTCACTCACTCTCCCTCACTCTCACTCTCCATCTCTGAAATGTATTTGCAGCTGCTGACCCCAAAATTCTGATTGTAGACCAAATTCACTTACATTAAATTCATTCACCTTGTCCAGGATGAGCCAACTACTGGCATGGACCCCAAGGCTCGCCGCTTCCTTTGGAACTGCATCAACAGCATCATCAAGGATGGCCGCTCCATCATTCTAACATCCCACAGGTGAGACAGTTTGGATTACGGGTGACAAAATGGCCAACAGTACTTCATGTTTGTCATAACATAGTGGCATTACTGTGCAGTGAAAGAAACTTGTAAAATCATTCTGGTGACATTATGTCAACTTGTTTTTGCTTGTGCGTTCTTCCGAAAAATTAACAGTGGTAAAAATGAAGGGCACACCAATGTGTGCCACACTGAATATTGCATACAACCTCATTCATTCAATCAGGTTGTTTGAATGCCGATTACAACACTTGTCCAAAATCCAGTGTGTTATTTACTTCATGTTTAACACATTTGTAACGCGTGGAACTACATGAATACTTTCAGCAGTTTTCAGGTTTTGCTTTGTACTTGATGCCAATGAAAGCCCCTGATATTAAAGGATGGTGTTGAAGGATGTTTCTGAGTGTTGTTGTCTTCTTGTTGCAGCATGGAGGAATGTGAGGCACTGTGTGGCAGATTGGCCATCATGGTCAACGGCAGGTTCAAGTGTATCGGCAGTACACAGCATCTCAAGAACAGGTGAGCTGTCTCCAGTTGTCCTTCATTTTCATATAAACACAACCCCCTCCCTCTTCCCATCCGTCACCCTCTTGGTCCCAATCCCCCCCGCTGTCCATCCTCACCAACCATAACTCCCAATCAGGATCCCATCCCAGGCGACTAACGGGATCGGGTGGTCAGCTCGCGGACTTGGCTGACACATGTCATCGTTTCCCAATGCATAGATAGATGCTCATGCAGCTGATTGCTGGATTGTCCAATCCGGTTGATAATTTACAGACTACCACCATATAACTGGAATATTGCTAAGAGTGGTGTTAAACATAGACGTATAAACTCATGTCAGGGTCATTTGACAGAGCTTTAAATACTGATGCATTACATCTTCTATATCAATACTATAAGAGGCTGAGAGGTGGTAAAGTGGGGTTTAATGGAGTGAAATAAGTTTGGTCAAGCATCATGTAGTAATCTCTGAAGATAGAGCATTTGGCTAGCCCAGTGGTTTAAGGATTAGAAATGTCTTTATTCACAGATATATCACAAGATTCACATAACAATACAATACATAATATGCCTACCTATGTATAAGTTGATGTTCAAATTATTGTAATAACTTGGGATAATACTTCCCTACTGCCTGTCACTAACCAATAAATTTACTCTCATTGCATAATACTATATGAACAAGTAGGTTTATTAGGATTATTTCATTTTGCCAATAGAATTAACCAGATGACCAGTATGATAGTATGACCTCACGTCAGCTTGATTCCATAGGGAGACCATACAAAATCAGTACAAATTAAGTGTCATGGCAGTATGTGTTGATGCAAGATATAGGGAGACCATACAAAATCAGTACAAATTAAGTGTCATGGCAGTATGTATTGATGCAAGATATACGGTAACGTGAGCAGTGTCTACGGTAACGGACAAAAGTTGTCTTATACTGACTGCTTTACAATCTGGACAAATGAGTCGGTCCCAGACCAGTCCGTAATAGACAGATTCCTATGTAGTTAGATTGTGACACTCTTATCAAAGGGCCAAGGTTCAAATTCAACTTATTTTATTAATTAAGTCCACTCCAATTCTTCCGTCCATAGGCATACGTTACAAGCATTGATGTATGGTATAAACAGCTTGTGAGTTATATGAGCCTGTAATGACCCCTATTAACGTGCAGGTTCGGCAATGGGTACACAGTGACCCTGAGGGTGACAGGAGGTCAGCCCGACCTGGAGCCTGTGAAGCGTTACATCAGAGAGCAGTTCCCCGAGTCTGTGCTGAAGGAAAGCCACCACAACATGTTGCAGTACCAACTAGGAACCTCCTCCATCTCCCTGGCTAGACTCTTCGGCAAGATTGAGGGTGGCAAGAAGGAAATGGGCATCGAGAGCTACTCCGTCAGCCAGACAACACTCGACCAGGTCAGTCTTGACTACTATACCCAGTTAGTCTTCTCAGTGGATTAGGTTTTACAGTGGATCCTACAGAATCTCAGTAATGTGGGGGTCTAAGGTATGGGGGTGTTACAGTGGATCCTACAGACTCTCAGTAATGTGGGGGTCTAAGGTATGGGGTTTTTACAGTGGATCCTACAGACTCTCAGTAATGTGGGGGTCTAAGGTATGGGGGTTTTACAGTGGATCCTACAGACTCTCAGTAATGTGGGGTTTTTACAGTGGATCCTACAGAATCTCAGTAATGTGGGGGTTTTACAGTGGATCCTACAGACTCTCAGTAATGTAGGGGTCTAAGGTATGGGTTTTTTACAGTGGATCCTACAGACTCTCAGTAGTGTGAGGTCTAAGGTATGGGGGTTTTACAGTGGATCCTACAGACTCTCAGTAATGTGAGGTCTAAGGTATAAGGGTTTTACAGTGGATCCTACAGACTCTCAGGAATGTGGGGGTTTTACCTTGGATCCTACAGACTCAGTAATGTGGGGGTTTTACAGTGGATCCTACACTCTCAGTAATGTGGGGTTTTTACAGTGGATCCTATAGAATCTCAGTAATGTGGGGGTTTTACAGTGGATCCTACAGAATCTCAGTAATGTGGGGGTTTTACAGTGGATCCTACAGAATCTCAGTAATGTGGGGGGTTTACAGTGGATCCTACAGACTCTCAGTAATGTGGGGATCTAAGGTATGGGGGTTTTACAGTGGATCCTACAGACTCTCAGTAATGTGGGGTCTAAGGTATGTTTTTTTTTACAGTGGATCCTACAGAATCTCAGTAATGTGGGGATCTAAGGTATGGGGGTTTTACAGTGGATCCTACAGAATATCAGTAATGTGGGGGTCTAAGGTATGGTTTTTTTACAGTGGATCCTACAGACTCTCAGTAATGTTGGGGTCTAAGGTATGGGGGTTTTACAGTGGATCCTACAGAATATCAGTAATGTGGGGGTCTAAGGTATGGGGGTTTTACAGTGGATCCTACAGACTCTCAGTAAGGTGGGGGTCTAAGGTATGGGGTTTTACAGTGGATCCTACAGACTCTCAGTAATGTGGGGGTCTAAGGTATGGGGGTTTTACAGTGGATCCTACAGACTCTCAGTAAGGTGGGGGTCTAAGGTATGGGGGTGTTACAGTGGATCCTACAGACTGTCAGTAATGTGGGTCTAAGGTATGGGGCTTTTACAGTGGATCCTACAGACTCCCAGTAATGTTGGGTCTAAGGTATGGGGGTCTTACAGTGGATCCTACAGAATCTCAGTAATGTGGGTCTAAGGTATGGGGGTTTTACAGTGGATCCTACAGAATCTCAGTAATGTTGAGGTCTAAGGTATGGGGGTTTTACAGTGGATCCTACAGAATCTCAGTAATGTGGGTCTAAGGTATGGGGGTTTTACAGTGGATCCTACAGACTCTCAGTAATGTTGGGTCTGAGGTATGGGGGTCTTACAGTGGATCCTACAGAATCTCAGTAATGTGGGTCTAAGGTATGGGGGTTTTACAGTGGATCCTACAGAATCTCAGTAATAAAGGGGTCCCAGGTATGGGGATCTTACAGTGGATCCTACAGAATATCAGTAATGTGGGGGTCTAAGGTATGGGGGTCTTACAGTGGATCCTGCATACTCTCAGTAATGAGATGTGAATATCAGAATGGTATTCCTCCATGAAGTTGTATGATGGATGAAATAGTGTATTGTTTCTTTCTCTGGTTAGGTCTTCATCAACTTTGCCAAGCTGCAAACAGACATGGACATGGACATAGAAGATGAAGAACTTCCTCCAGATCTGAGCCAGAGGGCATATGAGACAGGTGAGACAACAGCCCCTTTACAATATCACACAGAGTGTGTGCACTGATATCATGACATGTCAACCTGTACTTGTTTGTCAGAGGTAGATAACTGGATCAGGAGATTTGGTTGTTGTTTAACCCTGCACTCAGCAATATTCCAGCTATACGGCGGCAGTCTGTATCTAATCGAATCTGGACCAGACAGTCCAATGGTCAACAGCATGAGCATGAATCTACACAATTGGGAACCGATGATATGTGTCGACCAAGTCAGCGAGCCTGACCACCCGATCCGTTAGTCACCTCTTGCAAGTATGGGTTGCTGAAGACCAATTCTAACCCGGATCTTCATGGGTTTGGAGCAGGAGGTCTAGCTCAGAATGGTTGATTGTCTGGACAAGACTTAGGTGTCATCAGATCATTATAGCATGGGATGTTATCAATAAAGTAAATCACTGGTTTGTATGGTCACCACCTTATAGCTTTCATGTTGCTGACTGTGGCATGAAAATTGAATTAATCCCATTCTCCATCCAGTTCTGACTGGCGATTTGTAGCTAGATACATTCTCCATCCAGTTCTGACTGGCTATTTGTATACCAGATCCCTATCTCCATCCAGTTCTGACTGGTTATTTGTATACCAGATCCCTTTCTCCCTCCAGTTCTGACTGGTTATTTGTATACCAGATCCCTATCTCCATCCAGTTCTGACTGGTTATTTGTATACCAGATCCCTTTCTCCCTCCAGTTCTGACTGGCTATTTGTATACCAGATCCCTATCTCCATCCAGTTCTGACTGGTTATTTGTATACCAGATCCCTTTCTCCCTCCAGTTCTGACTGGTTATTTGTATACCAGATCCCTATCTCCATCCAGTTCTGACTGGTTATTTGTATGCAAGATTCCATTCTCCCAAGTTCTTGTTCCTCTTTGTTCCAGCCATGAACCCCAACCAACAGCTCCTGATGATCGAGGATGAACAGAGCGTGACAGAAAGTACCGCTGGCCTCATCCTCCCCAACAGAGCCCGTGACAACATTATGACTGATGTGTCTGTGGCGTAGATTTGCAACTGTGATATATGTAGAATCTGTGATGTTAGCTCAGGCTGTTTTCATTGTGAAACAATTGGTCACCAAATATATTTCCTGGATAACATTCCATAAATGTTATTGTCACAACCACAACATTACTGCACCCTTTAGTTTTCTGGTAACACAATGGCTTATCTGATGGTTCACATGGTAACACAATACCACACCCAGTGGTACACATGGTAACACAATATTACACCCAATGGTACACATGGTAACACAATATTACACCCAGTGGTACACATGGTAACACAATATTACACCCAGTCGTACACATGGTAACACAATATTACACCCAGTGGTACACATGGTAACAAAATACCACACCCAGTAGTACACATTGTAACACTATACCACACCCAGTAGTACACATGTAGCACAGTACCACACCCAGCAGTACACATGGTAACACAATACCACACCAAATGGTACACATGGTAACAGAATACCACACCCAGCAGTACACATGGTAACACAATACCACACCCAGTAGTACACATGGTAACACAATACCACACCCAGTAGTACACATGGTAACACAATACCACACCCAGCAGTACACATGGTAACACAATACCACACCCAGTAGTACACATGGCAACACAATACCACACCCAGCAGTACACATGGTAACACAATGCCACACCAAATGGTACACATGGTAACACAATACCACACCCAGTGGTACACATGGTAACACAATACCACACCAAATGGTACACATGGTAACAATACTTTACCCGCTGGTACACATGGTAAATACAGTCAATGATTGTATACATGGTTACACAAAAGATACTCAAACTTTTCCCCATAGATGAATGAAGTCAGAGGACCTAGTGTCGTTTCAACGTTTCACTTTGGGCCTACTTTGCTAGCATGGTAAGGATCTGACATTTATCATAGGGGAGGGGGCACCCAGAGAGATTTTTGTATTTGTATTTGTGTGTGTGTGGGTGTGTATCATAAACATTATTAATTTGAACATCACAAAGGGACTGATCATAGTATATGTATAATATATGACCAGTTCTTAATGTCAGAAGAACCATTTACTTAAATTGACCCAAGATAGTCCTCTTACTTGATTGCCTTAACAGACTGTGATATACTCACTCAATACCATTTGTGACCCTCATTCCTGAGGTCTTAACAGAAGCACATGGCACATGAACAGCTGGACCTACACATGTTGAATTTAAATCAAGACATAGGATGTTGTATATATGCTTTTGTAGAACTTGAGATCATTTACCAATCTCATCATATCCAAATATTGTGTCAAGTGTCTTATAATGTCTTTCATATTTTGAAGGAGTAATTTACAACTGATGTATATCACATTATGAAATAACCTATTTTTATGATATTTCATGTCTATATAATTCTTTGTCTTGTAAATTCCCTATGTAGTATCAAGATGGTGATGATGATAATAATGATGATCCAACAGATGTATTGTGTGGCAATACTAACAGTGCTTTCCTGTTGTCATGGTACTTACTCTAGCTTTTAACTGCCATTGGAGGTATTATATACAGAGACTATCCTAATTGTAAGACGAACAAAATGCATTGGTGATCTTAATATACAGAAATAATGATCTTATTTTTCTCTGATCTTCTAGATCAAAATTTGTATGAAGGGGAATGATGTGAGGTTATTATACAGAGCGTGTCTTATATTGGTTAAATCATCCTTGTTTTTCAGCGTTTGTGCTCGAAGATAATTAAATATATAGACAAGGATTGCATGTTCTTATGGTTTAAGTACATGACATGTAACATCAGTCTATATGAAGTACATAATATAAATAGATCTGTTTAGCAATTTGGAGTATCATTTTTGGATATTGAGGCGGGGATACCAGAAATGGGCTTCACATTTTCAGCTTGGCATCCAAAATGGTGCAAGTTGTTGATGTTCTCAATTTCTTGTCTCATTTGAGTTCTCTTCACTGTGCCCATGAAAATACAAATAACCAGTACATCACTTATTACTCTGCCCGAAGTTATGTGTTGACTACGGTATTTCTCCATTATTGAGTGATGTTTCAACTGGGAGAAAGAGTTTTTTGCTTTTGATGGGCACTTTGTGTCACCCTCAGCTGTCCTTTACGAAGGTGGCCATTGAATGTATCTGTATATGAAATAGGAGTCTGATGGGATACATGTATGTATCAATGAGGATGCAATATGTCTGTTATACAAGTGCTTATATGTCCGTAAATTGTAAAATGGCTAACCAGCAGGTAAGCACCGAACATGATTGAAACATTTAGAACAAATATACCTCTCAAAATAAGTTAAAGACCAACACATTCTAATATATTACTACAATTAATCTGTCAATATCATGCCATGACTGAGTTAATATAATAATATGAGTGAATCAAGTTGTCTTCAACTCTCTTTTTTTGAGTAGTATAAGAATGTATGATTGATGGGTTTGGGCATATACAGGAATAGTGTGACAAAGATGTGTCTGAATGAAATATATCTTTCCCAAGTGTTTTGTTCATCACACAAATGATTTGAATCCAGTTATTTTACTATGAAATCTGGAGTCTGATTTGAATTTCTTTAAGAGGCAGAACCAAATACTGGTGTTGTCTTTTCTGTTCAACAAATTAAAACTTAGTTTTATTAATTTTAAGGGTTTTTTGCTTTCGTGTTTTGTGTGCGAATATATCATTAATAGTGTTTGTGAGTATCGTTTTATGTGTTTTATTTACATATTGGGAAAAAAACCCATATTTTACTGTTTTGGATTTGTGTGTATATTGAACATGTCATATGCTTTAGTCTTTTTCTCTCTATTCATCAGTAATTCCCCAGTTTAATATTTTAGTTTATAAGTCATATAGTTCATATATTGTCTACCTGGTAGCTAGATCTGTGATAGGAAATAAATGTATATATGCGACAAGACAATACCATCCGGAAATTAAAACACAGGTTGTTTCAGGCAGTTGGTTTAGCCTTCACTTGCAACTCCCTTGCAATTGGATTTTATTGCAACCTTGCAGAAACTAGGCATTGTTTGAAAGATCTCTCGCAAACAATGTCTTGTGGAACGTTTGTGTCACAAGTGTTACGACATATGTTGTAGTTCTGCTGGTCAGAACGCCAGCACTGTTCATTAGTGTAACACCATATTTTGAAAGTAGTGATCACGTTTTGAAAATGCTCTAAAACAGATTAGGACAGTTGTACTTTACTTCCTTGTCAGTAGTCTCCCTTTGTAATCTAGCTCCATTGAGCTCTGGAACAGTCCACACAACCGTTTCTGGGCATGATGTATTGATCATGTCAGAGATTAGTTTTTAGGTACCCAACTTTCATATTTGTAACAAAGTGTTTCCAAATACTAGGCCCTTTTTATCAAATTTTATTGTTTATGGGCATTTCTTAGAAGTTGACAGTATAAAAAGTGGACAAATATCACTTCTTTGATATCCTTTTATAGTGATGTTTCAGAACAGGATCCACTTGCACAAGATGATTGTGAGCCTATGTTAAAGTATGGGCATAACGATCACCTTAGCCTTTAGATAGCTTTGTGCAAATGCACCCAGATCCTTATGTTTGTTGTCAAGAAAGCCATCTGTTTTATCTTAAAGCTGGATGGCCGAAAAGAAAGCCCCTCACTCGATATTAGGATGACACATATGTCCAACCGATCTGTCGATTCCTCAGAACGGTCTACTGAAGTCAGTGTGTTCAGCTCCATTAATGCAGGCAATTATTAGTAAATATTTTACCTGATCTCACAGTGAAAGTTGTGACATCAACCACGTTTATTTTTTACATGACAATATATATATAATAATGTTACTTTAAGTGTACAATTTGTTAAGATTCAATGCATAATAAACAGATTAGATTTTTTAGCTACAGATGTGTTTTCATTTTGAAAAACAAACATAAGCAGAATGTTTCACAACATTTATTTACATTTTCTGTACATGTCAACAGTTACTTATCCTATTACAAGATGTCCGTATAGAGGTACAGTTAGAGAAGCCTTGTTACGTCACACAGTCATATCTATATACAGTGTATATACAAAGGGACTCATTTAGCAAGACAATTGTTATCTCATTGGCATTTTAGAAGTTGGTAATAAGAATAAAGGCAAGATACTATCAAGATGACAACATCTTTATCTTATCGATTCTTATACCATTGTCAAGCAAGAGTGAAGTTGCCTGACAATGGTTTAGAATTTCTACGGAAACATCACGTCATGATACAGAAGCTACCATCCATAAAGTATCTTGCCTTTATTGTCTGACAACTGTTAATCCAGACAATTTCAACACGTCCATTCGGAATAGTAATGTATCAATACTGTTTCATTAGACAGACTACGTGCCTAGAACATCAAGTTAACTTGCAGTCTCTGGCTGACAATCCTACTCCTTCATACACAATACAAATCTATTTCTTCCCACTCTTATTATAAATAATAATACCTTTAAATGTTTCTTTAATGTCACATTCTGCAATGTGACTGTGGCGTATAAATACTGGACTTGACAAACCCATGATTGAGATGACGAAAAGGAAGGGCAAACTCTACATTGTAATAAAGATTAAGGCTCTATGTCTACTGCAAACAACATGGCACAGTTCGTAAAAAGGAAACATAAATCAACAGCTTTAAACATAGTTAAAAACAAATTTAGGATAATTATGTGCCCTGTCCAATTGAATGTCATGTGTAAGTACTGTATGAATATTCCCTAGTAACCTTAAAACTGGCTCCTAGTTCTTGTGTAGATTAGTTTTTATTGAGAAGAATGGACATCAAAATGCCTTGTAACTATTTTCAAAACAGATTCAACAACTTCTGAATTAAGTGGGTATGATTGTGTCCTGCTCGATCCCTGAAACTTTTGGTAGTACCAAAACCATTTATTACTGCACATACAGTAACAATGATTCCGATACATCATAAGGAATAAGAAGTAATATAATAATATTTATATAAGCAGATTCTCAGTTCAACATCAGAAAGGGATTTTCAAATTTATCTTTAACTTTAAAACTGATCTTGAGCATACAAAATTCCTCCACTTGTTGCCCTACACATCTCAAAAATAATAACATATGTAGACACTAAAACTCAAATTGTCAACACCTGCTTTAAAATGTTACCAACTAAAATATCAAGTATTCCTATTCCATCGGAAAATACATACATGATTTAGATGCATGCAAAATGAAGACATCTCATACAAATCGATTCAATTACATGGACCATTTTTGGTTATATAATCAGTGAAACATAAATAACACCAAACACACTGGATAAAGATGAAGAATATTCTGACACAGGAGCATACAGTGTTCAAGAAGTGCCTTTATACTTTCAAATACCCGAAGGCTACATTGCATATTCCTTTAAATCACTGACATCTTGCAAAAACAAGCAAGCAAACTTAGCCGTACATCTTGACAAGCTGGAAAGAATGATCATCACAAATTATCCAACTGAAGCTGCCTTCACGTTCAAAAGTAACCTACATCATGAGAAGAACAGCCGGTTGATGCATCTCAAGTTGATACATTTTGAGTTGGAAAACTAAGGCGACATACAGCCCTCCCTCCTGCATGTAGACTGGCTGGAATGACACTGAGTGAGTGAGTGAGTTTAGTTTTACGCCTCACTCAGCAATATTCTAGCTATATGGCGGCGGTCCAGAAATACTTGAGCCTGGACCAGACAATCCAGTATTGATCTACTCAATTGGGATACGATACATGTGTCAACAAAGTCAGCGAGCCTGACCACCCGATCAGTCGCCTCTTAGGACAAGTATGGGTTACTGATGATTGGATTAAGTCCAGTTACTATTAAAGATTGTTTTGATAGTACTCTGGCCCATTAAAGTTCTACCAAAGCTATCCATTGTACATAGCTACATAGCCCCAGTTCCAAGTTGCTGCCAAGGGTCAGAAGTCCGAAAGTTACTAGCTCTCCTCCCCAATGTCTGGTTTTCTATCAAGTCTGCTGTTCTCCCAACAAGTTGAGTCTCTGATGGTTATCTCTCACAAGTCAATCATCTGGGGCCTCCGGCGGTGACATCCCCTCCAGTTTCTGCAGCAGTATCTGTGCCCCCTTGAATGTCATCTTCCTTAGACTACTTCTTGATGCCAGCTCAGCTGCTGCCTCACCTGGGACGCCACCTCAATGTCGTCCAACTCCAGCAGACTGTAACATCACAGACTGTAACATTCAAAACATCATACATCAGTCATGTAGGTATTCATAGTTCCCAATAATAAAAATATGTAATGTGAACACCATGCATTACACTGAGTCAATATAATGCATAAGCTGAGGCAATATGTTGAAGGGCTAATTAGACAAATCACAACTCTGATCAGTACTCACTAGACAGTGGACTGTTCCATTATACCCGTAGGTGTTACCCTAATTAACCTTCTAGTTCAGTGTCTGTCAATTGGGTGTCTGTCAAATGGGAGATAACCTTTCGGTTATTTCGAGGCATGTCAGCTCAATGTAGGTCAGGAAATCCTGAGGTGAGTGAGTTTAGTTTTAAGCCACTTATAGCAATATTCCAGTTATATCACGGTAGACACCAGAAATGTACTTCACATTTTGTACCCATGTGGGGAATCAAACCCGGGTCTTCAACATGATGAGCGAACGCTTTAACCACTAGACTAACACACACCACCCCCACCCCATCCCACCTAGAAGGTGATGAAGTTGTCTGACACTCACCCAGGACCGTGGGTGAGGTTGCTGACAATCCCAGAACTATGATTAGAGCCAACAGACTCTGGCACTACTAAGGGACACAACTCTTCACAGACCATTGTGGTCCTTCTGACAACCTCATGTTGTGCAGAAAGATATATATGTTTGAAACCTCCCCCAACACCCCCACATTCCACTCCTCCACCTACCTGATGAGGGTGAAGCAGCCCCTGTTGCAGGCCGCCCAGGACTTGAGAGTCCCCTCCACCAGGACCGACAGCAGTATGTTGGAGAACAGCACTGTCACAAAAATCAGGACCTGTTATAAGCAGCGCTACACAACACATCATCACACCGAAAGTAACACTGGGTTTGATGAACATCTCTGATCTCAGTCTGTTCACACTGCTCATAACTTCCTTATTAAAAGAGAAAAAAGATAAGCTTTTGCCAATGTTAACAAATAAATACAAACATTACCTTTTTACATTTGGTTTAATAAGATCTAGAAAGAAAAAGGAAATAACCTTTCTCATTAAAAGATGGCATAATTTGTCCATGAGGAATAAAATTAATCACGTCAGGGGACGACAGAAATGGGCTTCACACATTGTACTCAAGTGGGGACTTGAACATGGGTCTTCGGCGTGACGGGTGAACGCTTTAACCACTGGGCTACCCCACCGCCCAGGAACAGAAGCAAAAGGAACACCACATGACAAGGCACACACGAAGGAAGTCACAACATCACAGTGCACTACGTAACCTGTAACACCACACCTGTACATCACACCTGTACACCACCCACCTGCACACTCGTCCTCAGTGCTCCTCTCCTTGTCGTTGAGGATCAGCCTCTTGAGAGTCAGGTGGCCAGCAGGGTGCTCCACCATGTGCTGGTTCTCTCCCTTGGATGCAGAGAACGGCTGTGCAGCGATCTTAGCAATGGCTGTCATCGCATCCGAGGGGTCACCTGACACATAAAGAATGCAGATTTGAATCCGACATCAAATTATGAAAACAAAGTATCTAAGAAATAAGCCAAAAGTTTATTTTCACAAGTCATCACCGAATGTCATATTGCAGTAGTCAGCTTAATGTGCAGAAAGTTCCAAATACTGCAGATATTTGTTGCATACCACAAAGGTGAATCCCATCTGTAATGTACAGATAAACAAACATACTCAGGGGCTGTTTAGTCTCAAGGCATTACAGCACGACCCTGGCCTACCTTTAGCATGTGTGATGATGCCCAGTATCATTAGCAGCGCAGCGTTGTTGATGGCGAGGTTGGCAGCGTTGTCAACGATGTACTGTAGAAGGGGTTTGGACACACAATCTAGCAACTCCCGATGACGTATGTGACCATCTTTTTTACTGAAATAAAAAGCAACTTACAATATTTCTTGTGCAGATTTACAGCTATAACAGATCAATTAAATCTCCGAAGGCAAATCTGAAATCATATTGCTCATTGTTACAGCTCTCTTAATAACCTATAAATCTATATTCATGCAAGTCATACATTTTTTTACAGTATCTATGGTTTAATACATCTAGCATTATTCTAGCAATTTCAGAGGAGAAGAAACACAAAAACGCTTCATACATAGTTCCAATGTGGGACAAACCTAGGTCGTCACCACCATCATAGTTCATCACTTACGCTTTAGTTGTATGATCCCCAGGGAGTTGAGGTTGAAAAATAAGGTGCCGTTGAGATTGACATCCAATGATTGAAGAGAAAAAACAAAGTGCTTTGAGCATGCACATTGGATGGACTATAGCACTACATAAATACCCATAAAATAATAATAATAATCTACTGCCCATGGAACATGTTTCAAGTACATAATGGATTTCATGTTCTCATCTGATCTATTTCACTCTGTGAAAGTGTTGGGGGATGTCTGCTGACCTGGTGGTGTTGGCGTCCCCACGCTGCAGGATGTGTACGATGTCGGGGTGGAAGTGGAGTGGGTCCCGTGGAGACAACAGATACAGCAACACCTTCCGGCCGTACTGGTTCTCCGCTACCTGACTCAAACTCTTCAACATCTCCTGCAACACACAGCTGTAACGTAACAGACTGCCTGGGTGATCAGTATTTAAACAAGCATTGTCACTAAGGTGACATAATCCCCCGCCGAAAATTATCAAATCAAACTTATAAAGTAATGAAAGTTAAAGTTAAATGTCAACAAAAACATGACCAGTCAACCTCTCTTGATATCTTGCTCTTTAGGCTGACAATTCAGGTTAACATGCTGAAATCTTCAAAGTGTCGCTGTGACCTTGAAAATTAAGTGAAGGTCACCAAAATCGACTGGGCCCTGCACCTTCCCTAGATAAAGCTTTGTATTGAATATGAGGAAAATCCAGTGAACGGTTCTTGAGATAACTTAACATGCAGGTAAAACGTGAAAGTCCCCTTGTGACCTTGAAATGAAGGTCAAGGTCACCAAACCTGACTTGGACCTTTCTTATACTGTGATGAACCTAGGTACCAAATATGAAAAGAATCTAGAGAACGGTTCTTAAGATATTCCAATTCGTTCATACGTACGTACGGACGGACGGAGCCTAATACTATATCCCTCGCTTCACGCTAAACACGCGGTGGGGGATAAGAAGACAGCAGAAGAGCAATCTGAGAACTAACTAAAATGAACATTAATTTTTAACACATCAAAAGAATCCTGGAGAATTCAGTTGCATAGAAAATGGGTCACATACTATGCCCCTACAATGAATAAGACCAAAATTTTTCCAAAGTCCCTTACTATACACATAAATCGAAACTGTTACAGTGATGCTCATTACCCCATGAATGAGTGAGTGGGTGGGTGAGTGAGTTTTGTTTTACGCCACTTTTAGCAATATTCCATCAATATCTCAGCAGGGTACACCAGATATGGTCTTCACACATTGTACCCATGTGGGGAATCGAACCCAGGTTTTCTGCGTGGCGGAGCGAACACTTTAACCACTAAACTACCCCACCGCCCCATTACCCCATGAACATCATCTATAACAAAGTCAGGTCTTCTTTCTTCATAAAGGTCTGTGAATGTCCAAATGTCCAATGTTTGAACAGCTCCATCATGCTTATTACAGTCAAGGATCAATAGGATATGTAGCTTATGTACTGACCTCCAGAATGACCTTGGAGACAAACTTCGTGTCGTCCACAACGTCAAAGATCGCCAGCAAGACCATGTGACCATACTCATCCTGGCTGATGCGTGCAATGTGGGTCTTGAGACTCTTGAGAATTACCTTCCGATCCTGGGGAGTGTACACATGGATTGGTAATATGTTGTACTACATTCTAAATATGGATAATAAAAGCAAGCGAACATTAAATACGCAATGCCTTTAAGAAAGTGGTCAAATATAACTTGATATATTTGGAATTACACTTTCTCAGTAAAGTACTCAACTTTTTAGGGTTGAGTTCCATCTTGGCTTCAATCCCACACTCTTAGTGTTAGGCACCTAATCAACAGCACACAAAGTCAGCTATCTAACCAATCAGCAACCACTGCCTCCACAAAAAATGTTGTCCTGGGCCACGTTCCTCAAAGCGATCATAGCGCTATGACAGTCGTAACTCCCATACTTTAACATAGACTTACAACTGTCGAAGCGTTATGACAGTCTCCCATACTTTAACATAGACTTACAACTGTTGTAGCGCTATGACAGTCGTAACTCCCATACTTTAACATAGACTTACAACTGTCGTAGCGCTATGACAGTCGTAACTCCCATACTTTAACATCGACTTACAACTGTTGTAGCGCTATGATCGCTTTGAGGAACAGGCCCCTGGATGGTACACAAACCAAACAAGTGCTTGTGCTGTACTTTACTGTGAAAGGGTAATCTCAAATAAAAGCATAATACAAGTGAATACTGTTTGATACCAATGACAATAACATAATCAAGCCTAGGGCAAAGTAGCTATACAATCCTTAGTTACATATAGCTATACAATCCTTAGTTACATATAGCTATACAATCATTAGTTACATATAGCTATACAATCATTAGTTACTTATAGCCATACAATCATTAGTTACATATAGCTATACAATCCTTAGTTACATATAGCCATACAATCATTAGTTACATATAGCTATACAATCATTAGTTACATATAGCCATACAATCATTAGTTACATATAGCTATACAATCCTTAGTTACATATAGCTATACAATCATTAGTTACATATAGCTATACAATCATTAGTTACTTATAGCCATACAATCATTAGTTACATATAGCTATACAATCATTAGTTACATATAGCCATACAATCATTAGTTACATATAGCTATACAATCATTAGTTACATATAGCCATACAATCATTAGTTACATATAGCTATACAATCATTAGTTACATATAGCTATACAATCATTAGTTACATATAGCTATACAATCATTAGTTACTTATAGCCATACAATCATTAGTTACATATAGCTATACAATCATTAGTTACATATAGCCATACAATCATTAGTTACATATAGCTATACAATCATTAGTTACATATAGCTATACAATCATTAGTTACATATAGCTATACAATCATTAGTTACATATAGCTATACAATCATTAGTTACATATAGCTATACAATCATTAGTTACATATAGCCATACAATCCTTAGTTACATATAGCTATACAATCCTTAGTTACATATAGCTATACAATCCTTAGTTACATATAGCTATACAATCCTTAGTTACATATAGCCATACAATCCTTAGTGACATATAGCCATACAATCCTTAGTTACATATAGCCATACAATCATTAGTTACATATAGCTATACAATCATTAGTTACATATAGCTATACAATCATTAGTTACATATAGCTATACAATCATTAGTTACATATAGCTATACAATCATTAGTTACATATAGCTATACAATCATTAGTTACATATAGCTATACAATCCTTAGTTACATATAGCTATACAATCATTAGTTACATATAGCTATACAATCCTTAGTTACATATAGCCATACAATCCTTAGTGACATATAGCCATACAATCCTTAGTTACATATAGCCATACAATCATTAGTTACATATAGCTATACAATCATTAGTTACATATAGCTATACAATCATTAGTTACATATAGCTATACAATCATTAGTTACATATAGCTATACAATCATTAGTTACATATAGCTATACAATCATTAGTTACATATAGCTATACAATCATTAGTTACATATAGCTATACAATCATTAGTTACATATAGCTATACAATCATTAGTTACATATTACATATAGCTATACAATCCTTAGTTACATATAGCCATACAATCCTTAGTGACATATAGCCATACAATCCTTAGTTACATATAGCTATACAATCATTAGTTACATATAGCTATACAATCATTAGTTACATATAGCTATACAATCATTAGTTACATATAGCTATACAATCATTAGTTACATATAGCTATACAATCAATAGTTACTTATAGCCATACAATCATTAGTTACATATAGCTATACAATCATTAGTTACATATAGCTATACAATCCTTAGTTACATATTACATATAGCTATACAATCCTTAGTTACATATAGCCATACAATCCTTAGTGACATATAGCCATACAATCCTTAGTTACATATAGCCATACAATCATTAGTTACATATAGCTATACAATCATTAGTTACATATAGCTATACAATCCTTAGTTACATATAGCTATACAATCATTAGTTACATATAGCTATACAATCATTAGTTACTTATAGCCATACAATCATTAGTTACATATAGCTATACAATCATTAGTTACATATAGCTATACAATCATTAGTTACATATAGCTATACAATCATTAGTTACATATAGCTATACAATCCTTAGTTACATATAGCCATACAATCCTTAGTGACATATAGCCATACAATCCTCAGTTACATATAGCTATACAATCATTAGTTACATATAGCTATACAATCATTAGTTACATATAGCTATACAATCCTTAGTTACATATTACATATAGCTATACAATCCTTAGTTACATATAGCCATACAATCCTTAGTGACATATAGCCATACAATCCTTAGTTACATATAGCTATACAATCATTAGTTACATATAGCTATACAATCATTAGTTACATATAGCTATACAATCATTAGTTACATATAGCTATACAATCCTTAGTTACATATTACATATAGCTATACAATCCTTAGTTACATATAGCCATACAATCCTTAGTGACATATAGCCATACAATCCTTAGTTACATATAGCTATACAATCATTAGTTACATATAGCTATACAATCCTTAGTTACATATTACATATAGCTATACAATCCTTAGTTACATATAGCCATACAATCCTTAGTGACATATAGCCATACAATCCTTAGTTACATATAGCTATACAATCATTAGTTACATATAGCTATACAATCATTAGTTACATATAGCTATACAATCATTAGTTACACATAGCTATACAATCATTAGTTACATATAGCTATACAATCATTAGTTACACATAGCTATACAATCATTAGTTACATATAGCCATACAATCATTAGTTACATATAGCTATACAATCATTAGTTACATATAGCTATACAATCATTAGTTACACATAGCTATACAATCATTAGTTACATATAGCTATAGTTACATAACCAGCTTTCATTCTTGTCTCATTTAAATGACTGAACAACACTGACCTTGACAGTGCCGAACCAGACACAGTTCATGGCGACCCTTGACCCATCCCGCGTGTGTATCATTGTGATCAGCTGCTCCCGGAGACACTCGATCATTTCCTGTGGAAAAATGTCCGCACCATCACTCAGTGAAAGCAAGCTTCTTGATTTGATTGATAGTCGGATTCTGCATGACTTGCACTGATTATTTAAAAAACTTGATCATAAGTCATGATAATCGGAGGACAATGTGTAAGACTCTCAGATTGTGATTACAAGACAATGCAACAACATGGTTTCAATACACAATGCCATTTAGAAAGTGATCAAAAGTAACATATGTTATATTTGGGATTACACTTTCTTAGCAAAGTACAGATTCTAGTACTTTTGTGAGGTTGAGTCCCATCCGGGATTCGAACCCACACCCTCAGAGTCAGGCACCTAATTGCCAGCACACAAAGTCAGACGCCTAACCCGCTCAGCCACTGCGGCTTCCACTGACCTCCTTGACTGTATTGACCTCAGTTCATGAAGTTTGCAATACTCCATGCACTTTACAGTTGAGCACACACTGAGATTTACACATTAGTGAGTTTGACACTGCTTTGTAACAATATTCCTGACTCATCACAGCAGCTGAAACTCAACACACATTAATGAGAGAGTGATCCGAGTTGTACTCTTCAGGGACATCAATTGCCAAACACCAAGAATGGGACTTACGGTGTGCCCATGTGGAGAAGAGAATCCGAGTCCTCAGTTTGTTGGAACAAACCTAAAACCACCCAGGCAACCCCACCTCCCGATTCTAAGACCCTCTCTAATGTAAACTTACTGATCTCATCTTGTCAGTGGCATAGTGGAAGAAGTCATGGAAGATCTTGTGCACCATGGAGTGAGCCAATATGTCCCTGTGGGCAGACAACAATATCAATCTTTAATAACGAACATCAAAACACTGCCTGAACATTATCCAACACATTTTAGTAAACGTCTTGAAGTTTTACGGAATTACAGTGAGTGAGTTTAGTTTTACGTCACACTCAGCAATATCCCAGCTATATGGCGGCGGTCTGTAAGTAATATAGTCTGGACAAGACAATCCAGTGATCTATAGCATGAGCATCGATCTACGCAATTGGGATATAATGACACCTGTCCACCAAGTCAGCGAGCCTGACCACCCGATCCCGTTAGTTGCCTCTTACGACAAACATGGGTTACTAAAGATCAAATCTAACCCGGATCTTCACGGGTTTTTAGTAGCTATAAGTTACTGAGATCTTCACGGGTACTGAATTACAGACTGAATGTATAAACTACACCTACTTGTCAATGAGAGGGAGGAGAGCCTCCTTCATGTTACTTAGGATCATGTCCTTCTTGTCTGGCTGTTCCAGCATGATCTGTTCCAGGGACTTGGTGTCGTGATTCTGTCACAGAAACATTCTCAGTCAGCACATGTTCATAACAGCAGCCAAACACGAACATCACCTCCCTAGCATCACTTGTCAACCCCATTCATTGGGTAAGTGAGTGGGTGAGTGAGTGAGTGAAGTTTTATGCCGCTAAATATTCCAGCAATATCACATCGTGGGACACCACAAATGGGCTTCACACATTGTACCCATGTGGGGAATCAAACCCGAGTCTTCGGCGTGACAAACAAACGCTTTAACCACTAACCCACCACCCCAAACCCCGAATCATCCTGTAAGAGAGGGTACTACTGACATATGATCTATACTTGTGAAAACGAATTATCAAGATTATCAGATACATTGCGTGTGCAGACCATAAAGTTTGCATGTATACAATTAAAAGTAATTGGTTTTCGGTCTAGAATCTAAGCATATAATCAAAATAATTTTGTGCTGAAGTGAGAGATGTGCTACTCTAGATTATCTTACCGTACCTTAAACAAAGTAAAGCTTGGTCCATAGAACTCCTCCATCATAGACAAGCGCTGTGGAGCGTTAGCGTAGTCATTGTATGCAAATTCCAAGATTTCCACCGCTTCCTGCACAAACATGGTAAATACACTGACACAACATACACAGGACAAACAGTGTGTGATAAAACACCGTTCATGGAATCATAATACACGACAAGATCAATTCACCGAAGAAATGGACAGATGAAGGGAGGGGAGATGGCATGGTAACCACTTCTAATTTCAAGTTCTTATCCTAAAACCTTATGTATGAGCATTCTATTTAAAGGTACCTTTGAATGCGATTGTAGTATATTTCTCCAATTTTCGTTTAAACAAGAAGACAAAGTCATCAATAGCCCCCGCAATGGCAAAATACTCTTCATGAATATGTCTACGAGTTATGATTATGTCAAATGTTTTGGTGTGTATATAGCTAAGTGGAAGGAGAGAACTGAAAAGTTTCACTACCACAAGATTCAGTTGAAGCCAAAATTGTTGCCATGGAAACGCAACAAAAAACCTTTTTAATCAGAAATCCAAAACTACCAAAAGGCACCAGTTCACCACTAGACCTACCTATGCATGAAATTTCGTGATGAAACAGTGAACAGTTTTAAAGTTCTGCTCCGGAAAAGAGCACTACCACCAATTTCAGGCTAAGTCAAACTTCTTGCCATGGAAACGCAAAAAATATTTTATTCAGAAATCCAAATCTACCAAAAGGCACCAGTTCACCACTAGATCTATCTAGGTGCCAGGTTTGGTAAAGAAACATTGAACGGTTTTAGAGTTATGCTCCGGAAAAGACAAATGTGCACGGATGGAGTCCATTTTAAAAACCCCGCAAAACGTGTTGCGGGGGATAAAAATCACAATTAAGTGTTACCATTAGATCATGCAATGGAAAGAGTTATGTGACACCTCCATCAACACACACACACACACACACCCACCATGCCATGTACAAAATCAGTGACCCACCTACCCTCAATTTTTAAGCATAACTGTTTATTACTTTTATGTACAGAATTGCTGATGCCCCTAGTACATCTGCACAAAACAGGCGACTCAGTAGACTAAATGAAGAAAGCAACAATCAAGGATGATAATTTCAGAAACCTGGCAACACATGGCAAAAGAAAGTAACTTACCCTGTGCCTTATCAACTTCCGAACATTACCATGGAATGTCTTGAACATAAAGTTACGCTGTTGTTTGGAGCTGAAGAGGAAAAAGTTTTAACAATGTAGAGCAAAATATTACTACAATTAATTTCCATAAAATAAATCTCCCTGGAACAGACAATATGACCGCACTTGCTCCCAGTAACACAAATTTTTTGTTTGTTTCTTGATTAATCCCGCTCCCAGCAATACTACAGCTAGGTGGCGGCGGTCTGCAAATATTGAGTCTTGTTGACCAGACAATCCAGTGATCAATAGTAAGAGCAACTGAGATAAAGGCATTTGTCAGCCAAATATGCAAGCCTGACCATCCAATCCTGTTAGCTGCCTCTTTCAACAAGTTATATGTATGCATGGCACAGAGAGACACATTACACTTACTTACCCATACTTCAAGATTTTCCTGATCACAAACTTGGCATATTTTGATTTGCACATTGAAACTATTTCATCTGGAACAGAAACAATGAGAAAATGTGAAATCATTTTTTTATATCACGATTAAAAAGGAAGTAATGTTCACTGACTGAAATTCCATTTAACAGAAGGTGACAATATTCAAGCAAACACTGACGGTAATACACAGCACATTTCTATGTCATGTGACCTCTAGTTAGAACTCCTTACACCTCAACACTCGCAACACTGCTATTGACATACATATTCAACCATTGTCGTGAACAGGAAAAAGCAATAATATGTATAGAGATACTGATTCAAGTCCACAATGCAACATGCAGTTTTCTACCTATGTGCTAGCCTGAAACAACTACATTGAGCTGATGATGAGCAATCACCAATGTAGGTAGTCCTTGTGGACTGACAGTATGCGAGGGTGATAACAGAGAACCAGAACCAGGCATCACTTTTACTACAAATAGGAACTGAGTTTGGTTTTACGCCGCTTTTAGCAATATTCCAGCAACACACGGCAGGGGACACCAGAAATGGGCTTCACTCATTGTACCCATGTGGGGATTCGAACCCGGGTCTTCAGCGTGACGAGCCAACGCTTTAACCACTAGACTACCCCAACGCCCCAACTGAACAAGAAGGCATGGTCATCAATTTCCCCCGCCACACGATTCCTGTTTTTTAACTCCATCACGACATTCATGTCCTGAAAACACATACCACATTTGGTTTCCCTTCAAGAACGGTTAGGCCCAAAAAAATAAATGTTGTGGTTCCGATTTCCTTCATTTCAGAACTAGGGTAGGTAGGTAGGGTTTGGGGTTTCTTTTGCAAAATATTTTTACATTACTCATGTGTCAGAAAATAAATTTAATTTATTATGTGGTGAGGAAAATTGTTAGGCCCAGCGGGAATATTTAGGGTCGATCAGGAAATCGGAACCACAAGCTTTTTTTTTTAGGCCTTACTGAGAAAATCTGTTCCCATTGGGGATGATGTGCACTAAGTCAAGAAATGGATGACAAGGGCCATAACTCTGTAACACATTGTAACACGGTTTCCGTTTTCGAACTCCATCAAAGCATTTGTGTCCTGAAAATGCATACCAGATTTGGTTTCCCTATCTATGACAGAGAAAATCTGTCCCCATCATCTCGGACGGACACATGGAAGGACAGACACACGGAAGGACGGACACACGGAAGGTCGGACGGAGCTCAAACCCATATAATAAACTGATAGAAGAGGTAAAAACAGTAAACATTGTTGTCTCATTCAAGCAGGACTAGCAAGAATGATGTTGGGAGACAAGGAATCTTACCCTCATGTCTGTTGATATCACATTTCTCAGATGACATCCAAGTGTGATTATCTACGTGTCTGATATTTACCTTTAATCTCCTCCATGACGGATGTCCTGTGTTCAGGGTTGCCGTACTGCACCAGACACTGAACCACACGTGCTGTGTCATGAGCCATGGACATCTGCAACACAGCCAGAGGGAGTGAGTGAGTTAAGTTTTATGCTGCTTTTAGCAATATTCCAGCAATATCACGGCGGGAGACACCAGAAATGGGTTTCACACATTGTACCCATGTAGGGAATCAAACCCGGGTCTTCAGAGTGATGAGCGAATGCCTTAACCAATCTTCATTAACCCATGCTTGTCATAAGAGACGACTAAAGGGATCGGGTTGTCAGGCTCGCTGACTTCGTTGACACACGTCATCGGATCCCAATTGCGCAGATCGATGCTCATGCTGTTGATCACTGGACTGTCTGGTCCAGACTTGATTATTTACAGACCGCCGCCATATAGCTGGAATATTGCTGAGTGCGGTGTAAAGCTAAACTCACTCACTCACTTGACAAGCATACTGTAAACGTACTTATTTTCGCGTGGTGCAATTTTCGCGGAATTGACAGTTTAGACTACTTCGCGCGGTCAATTATTCGCGCAATCAGTAATTGCCGGAACTGCCAGTTGTCTCTTTGGCCGCCACTAATAGCAGTGAAAACAAACAGAGTGGCTTAACCTGTCAGGCGACATTTATTGCTTACTCACAGGAAATCCCTATCTGTGCGATATACTAGTACACAGTAATCCGTTTACTCCCGGAAGAGATGAAAAACACATCAGTCTTATGTTCCGAATTCTGACGATTTGCCGAATTAACTTTTACTGTATATGAAGCTCTTTGTGATTTCAAACAAGCCGAGTTGTTGTGAATGAGATGATTGAGTGTTAGTGACTATTCGCTTCATGATGTACTGGTGAATAAAATCTTAATGAATAAATAAAATACTGCTGTATTATTTCTTTCGAGTCATTTCACGGTAATCTGTTTTGTATCAAACCATGTCATGTGACCAATTTCCATGGCGACACAACACACATTGCTGTTTTCGCTAATTAAACGCAATGGATTTGGCTCATTATTTAATTATGTTTTGGGAAATCCATTACAGCGACAGTTAAGTATGATCAGTCGTCATTTTAAGATTCCCGTTGATTTCTGTCTTCAAACGTGATGTGTTATGGTAACAACTCAGGGGCGAGTGTGGCTAGACTGAATGAATGACAGGTTTATTCGCGATGTATAAATTTTCGCGCTAAAATGTTTTTCGCGAAAATAAAACCTGCGCGAAATATAATATCGTTTACAGTATTTTGCTAGCGACATATTTTCTTACTCTGAATCTCCTGGGATAACGACAAGATGGAATACTCTATCAGACACATAACTAAATGGGATATTAGCCATCACATTATTTGGATCTAACTTGTTTGTTGCTTCATACTGGAGTCAGCAACAATCCACCAATATCACGGTGGCCTGTGAATAACTGAGTCTGTGTCAGGCAGTATTCCACACAGTATGCGTGTGATGACACACATTCAGCTAAGCTGTCAAACATCTGATCCAATTTATACAAACCTGTAGAGGTTATGAATTCTTTGAAGAAAGTCCTCCTTGGGGTACATATAAGCATTAAAATGTCCATTTTAAATCCTACGACAGTTGTAACTATATTTTTAATAAAATATTTACAAAACAAAAAACTCGTTTTGTCTTGTGAGACCACCCCTACAGGGCCCCACCGGACCAACACAGCCAAGAGCAGGTAACTCTCGCCGTCTACCTCGTACCTCACTTTTCATGCTGAACGTGTCAAACAGAATGAGGGGGTGGCTGTACCCAAGGAGGACTTTCTTCAAAGAATTCTATAACCTCTACAGGGTTTGTATAATTCTTTTCAGAAGAAGTCCTCCTTGGGGGTACATATAAGCATATGACAGACTCCCAAAGATATTTGAGGCGGGGTGGCATTCTGTCTGGCAACAACTAAACCCGTGGTGGAGTGAAATCTACAACCGATCTGGGAAATAGAAAACATCGAGCCACCTGACCGCTGGCGTCAATCAGGCGGTAGAACTAGAGAGCTCCAAGCTTATATGTCAATTGGCTCAATATCAATGACATAAAACCCGCCCCCAACCATTACAATGGAAGGAATGTATGGGGACATGCGAAAAACAACTCCCAACCCTAATATAGCCCCAGCCAGACAAGCGTGGCGAGAGGTATAAGGGTAGGGAAAGCTTAAAAATTAAACGCTACAAAGCCAATAACCCAGTGAGTCAATAAGTACTGCAAACTAATGCTCGAAAGCACCCCTGTTTGGAAGAGGGCTTGCCGGGACCTCGATAAAACCCAGAGAAATTATTAGCCTCGCTAAAACTTTCTGAGGAAATCGAACGAGTACAAACGCCATGCATTGTACGAGTGAAAAACACCCCCACCAAACACTCTCGGCGTGAGGAGGGTAAGTGTAGGCCACCATCCCACAAAGCTGATTAACACAGACTCCCAAATACCGAAGGCTCGGGAAGAGGGAAAAACTGTAAGCGTACAAAAATCCCCTGAATAGCGACATTGAACACAGAACCGATACCAATGACCAGTTACTAACTTGGTCAGGGTGGCAGGTCACTCTCCACTGGAGAGAACCGAAAGACCGAACCGAGCACGATCCTTAGAATGCGTGTCAAGTTGGTAATGGCGAATGAAGGCGTTCTGCTGGCTCCAAAGAGCGACAGAACCGATCTCTTCATTGAGCAGTGCCGCTGTGTAATGCCAACAAAGCGGCATCTGCCCTACCTAGTCTGCCTTCAACCCCTCGGGGGGAGGTAAACCTTATCATTGTAACCATACAATTACGGAAACAAACCAACGAGATAAAGTGCGCTTTGTTAGCAGACTCCCCAGTCTTCCGCCACCAAACAGCTCACATGGGTACCCGTCACGGATCCCTGTTGTTCGTTCGTTAAGTGACAGGCGCGGGTGAGCAATCGAAGATTGGTCCCGGTGCGGAAGGCTGGTTAAAGGGTGGAAGTCGCGATATGAGCAGTCACGTGGAAAGCAATATCGCGACTTGAGAATGGGTATCCGGGTCGAATACTGGACATGATCAGTATAAAATACTGTCAGTGTCGGTCAGTGGGAATCGCATGGATGTACCCGACCCTTCTACCAGAGTTCACCACAACAAGTAAAGTCGTCTTCCACGTCAACAAGTGAAGTGAGAGAGCGATATACTTGAAAAATTAGAGGCCAGACAGCCAATTGTGAATAAGGTGGCAATTTTAAAGGGGGGCTGGGTGGTCACGACGGCGGCTCGAACCCTGTTCATGCCAGCTACTGACGCCGATGTGCGAGGGATGCTGCCTAGGCAGAGCACCATCGAGCGAGGTGTGAAGCGTGAAATAGCCATGGAGTGCCCGGCAATGGTGGAGGTCATAAGGCTCTCAACCAAAGCGAGGTTATAGTAACTCCAATATCCGAACTAAATCCGCAGAATAGGGATTATGAAATCCCCTATCTGCACACCAGCGCCCACCTATCAACACACTGAGCGGGTGTCGAATCCCAGGCAGAATTGTGTCTGCAACGGTTGCAGGAATTCCATGTGTTATACCCGACAGAGGCCAAATTCACCCAGCGAATCCGAGGATTGGTGTGGCGCCCGCAGAGTGAGAATGTCTGGCGAAGAGGTAATCGAATCCGCGTGCGGGATTGAACACCAACCTGACTGCTGTCAATTCCAGCACATTGATGTGCGGGTTGTGACTTCGTCTCAAGAGGCTGCAGGTCACCCAGAACATCGCCCTAACCCGGTAGGGATGTATCTGGCTGGACTGAGAAGCGGCGGTGTCTCCAGGGTGGGGACCCTCGGAGAGCGGCTGACGTCTGTCCATCTGACTCCGTGAGGTTGACAATTCCGCCCAGTTTCAGTATTTGATCGTGGAGTCCCCAGACTCAACAGTTATCTGAAATCATGATGAGTCAGTCGCCTATGTATCGGGTGACAACACCGGCACCGCGATCTGGCTATCTGAGCTGTAATAAACCTCAATTTGGTGAACACCCTTGGCACCGTAATGTAGCCTAAGGAGAGCACACGAAACTGGTAGTACGTCCGTCAAACAAGAAACCGGAAGATAAATCTTGAAATCAGGGTGTGCAATGGAACAAGGAGTGTACAGCGACCTCGAGGTCGATTGACTTGCGCCAATCCTGTCTCCGGTAGATGACATCACCGGTGCCGGTGTCTCCATCTTGAAGGACAGTACCTCTATAAACTTGTTCAGCTCTCAGATGAGAATGGGTCTGAACATTCCGTTAAGTAATGGCAACTATGAAATAAGTGGAGTCAAACCCACATATTCCTGACCATTGGAAACCACCACACTGGTTGCCTATCCCAGCAAAGACTGGATCTGGGCGCGGTATTGTCGCCGTCTCCCGGGAAGCCGACGCTGGAGTGTGTCGCCCGCCGGTGTTTCGCGGCAGAATATAGTAACCCCAGCAGTCGGCAACTTAACGTTAGCCGATGCCTGGGCACCTGAGGAAGTAACGAAGCTCAACAGACTTCCGTATTCCTCCGAAACTGTCCCGGGCGTATATGCCCATAACCGCCTTCTCTCATCATTTGACTAGCACAGCTACAATGCAGTCCCTAGCCAGATGAGAGTTGCCCCGTCAGATGCACGCCCAGATTCGCCCGGACGAAAAATTCCACCGGCTCTCTCCCCTTTCCACCAGCTCCCTCAGCAGCTGAGAGATGCGCGAGTGGAGCATACAGCGCTTGAGCTGTGAAGGGGAAAGAACGGCAGACTTAAGGGAGAGTGTGAGGCCTTGTCCGGATGCCGTGCTGGAAGCAGGCTTCCCTCCGGGAGGCGAACTCCAACGGTTCGGGTAGTCGACATGGACAACACCGGAGGCAACACAGCCGCGATTCTATCTGCGTGACTTGCCCTCAGGACGAACCTACTTAGTGGTAAGTTCAAAGTAGCGAAATGAGCCAAAGCTCAAATCAACTTGTCCACTATGCGAGCCTGAACCCGATTCCGAGGCACATGTGAGAAGCCTGACAATCAAGGTTTCACAAGCTCTCAGACAAACCTGGAGCGGCGAAGGTGACAGTCACACCCGGCATACTTCGATGGCATCTAGGTCAATACGCCAATAGACATCAGGCGAGACCTGAACTACCCGGAGCCAAGACCTGAACTACGGTCGGGAATCTAAGCCCTACCAGTGCCGAAGCCTGGGTCGGCGTTTACCCACGGGTTCAGAGAATCCGCGAGAGCCGAAGCTCAGCTGTTCTGGACCGAACCCCGATCGAGACCTAGACGTAGGAGTAGCCTGATAAATCAGGTTTCCCAAAGTACTCTCCTAAAGCGCACTAAGCGATAGTCAAACGCAGCCTATAGCTATATAAATACCCATACATACACATGTATGTATGCGTAAGTGCTTCGGTCGGCGGTTCGAAGTTCGAACCCGATCCCCAACACATGGAGTGGCCTGACAATGCAGGGCTCCCCTGGTGTACACGGGTAGACCTCGGCGCTGGCGAGGTGATCGGGCAGCTCGTCACACTCAACGGCCTCTTGGCCAGGGCATCATAGACATCAGGCCGAGACCTGAGCTAACAGCCGCGGGGATCTGCTCGTGCACGGGGCGAAGCCCAGGTCGGTGCTAGTCCGATCTGCAGTCCCGAGACACAAGGGAGTAGCCTGGCAATGCAGGTTGCCCTGGTGGACACAGGTAGACCTAAGGCGCCGGGGTGATCGGCAGCTCAGTGGAACCCAGACCGCCGAGAGGAACCTGCCGATATACAGGTTTCCCGGGCAACCCCGACTGACCACGTGGCGCCGAGGTGTCCCCGAGCTGGTCGGCGCCTAGGCGACTGCCAGTCAGGGCACCAGGGCAAAACCTGCATCGCCAGGCACCCGTGACGAACCTGAGCCCGGTTAGGTGGAGTCGCCACAGGTGCCAAGGCACACCATCACCTGAGCTGAAGCCAGGATCAAGCTGCCTGGGAGGGCGCCGCTCTCGAGCCAGAGCTCGGGCCGCAGCCAACCCCCAGATGCGTCCGATCCACCCCGACGACATTGGCGTTTGAGCTTCTGCGGAACCCAGACAGCACCGTGTCAGTCGTGCCGGGGATTTCACCACAGACGACACCTGGTGAACTTACCTTCGAGATCAACATTCGCGAGCCGAGCTCCCTTACGGAGCCCGGACATCGCGCTATCAATCATCGACTTGACATTATGTTGAAGAATATGTTGCTGCAATAGTGAAGCAAATTGAGTCATATTTAAGTCAGCAACATTGTTTGCGGGGAAACGATAAAGGATTTCTTAGAAACCTTTATCAAATATTATCCTCCGCTCTGGAAGCAGATTAGTGAAAACAAAAAATCTGCGTGTCGGAAAGAATGCGCGAGGCGAAACCCAGATTGTAAAACCACAACCTCGCCTATGAGCCAACGCGTTGTGTAAACGCATGAAATATGTATCATAATACAACATAATGTAACAGGAATATTGGCGCAAGGGCGCTTATTATGAGCATCCTTGATCGTCGTGGAGCGCCCTCGGCTAAACACCGGAGGCACACTTTATGACCATCCTGTGGCGGTAGTGCATGGCACAACGAACAGGGCTTAAACTGCAACAAACAGAACCACGCCAGTGTTACTAGCAGGAACTGTGAAGCAGCAAACACATAAACACAAGTAATAGCAAGAATAATCGCGCGGGCTTATATATAAATGCTATAAGCTACAGCCATTTAAATACTAAACATACAATGCAAAGCAGAAAAAGGCTAGCCACCTCTGCGTAGTTTAGTGATAGAGTAAAGTTGAGTGATACTGAAACGAACACTATCAAAATTACTCAACAACGACTTACCACAAATTCGCTGAAAAGAAAGAGAATTTAGGCAAGCCTACCATATAATATGCAAACATAATATATGAACTCCTACTACAAGCTACCAAGAACATATAGCAAGGAAACCACGATCGCGGTCCCGCCATTTTGCCTGCCACATGGTTGGAAACAGAGAACCAACCTGCAAAGTTACAACAAAGATGAAATGAAAATATCCACATATGACGCCCATCTAACAGCCGGTCGCGTGAGAAAGGAACCATACATACAGATTGAGACTCTTTACACTCATCGCATCGGCGTAGGAGAGCAAACTCGAAGCGAACACCACGCATGCGTCTATTCAACAGAGCGACAGCATGAAAGTGTGGTCACGAGGTAGACGGTGAGGGGTTACCTGCTCTTAACTGTGTTGGTCCGTGGGTCCTGTGGGGTGTTCTCCGACAAATAAGCGAGTTTTTGCTTTGTAAATATTTTATTAAAAATATAGTTACAACTGTCGTAGGATTTAAAATGGACATTTTAATGCTTATATGTACCCCAAGGAGGACTTCTTCTGAAAAAGAATCATTCTCCTTTTCCAACAAGCAATATTGTGGTAGATACCTGTGAAAACCTAAGTCACCACAGGGTACAGTTAGAGGTGCTGAAAGGATACAGCTGACTCGAGGAACTAAAGCTTAAAATTACAAAGAAGTTTAATCCATAAAAATATCTTGGACATCAATGTACAACTTCTAAATGCCACTGAAAGACATAAAACCAGTAGTTCATAATACAAAGGCCAGT